>NC_132892.1:3698885-3766385 GCF_030463535.1 Salminus brasiliensis | reverse complement strand
GGTGCAGATGTTTGAATGCAGTGTTTTTTGAAAACAGTACTTTTGTACTTTATATTGGAGAACATTTACGTTCTCATTTATGTTCTTTGCGAGAACCTTTCAAACAAAACATACAACATGAATTATAAACTTTATACATGATATATTTCATGTTTTTTCCACTCAAAATGTTACATTTAGAAAAAAGTGAAAGTTGCATTAAAGCAACAATATGGAAAATTGCTAATTTTTGCTCATGGGCTCCCCCTACAGTCAGGAAGTGTAATTTGTGAGGACATTTATGTATGTTCTAATTATTATTGATTATTAATGTTATTTGTTGGTCTGTGTGAGGTTTGTTTTAATTGTATAAATATTATATAATATTATAATATTATTGTACATTGTGTAAATAATCCTGAATAATCAGACCAATAGACATGCTCTAAAACTTGTTATTTTACATTAACAACCATTCAAAGTTAAGAACATTTTTGCCTTCCCCTTAAAAACACATGTTTTTCATTGGACAGCGATGAAATACACTTATATATAGACCTAACAATAAAAAGAACTTACATGTAAAACTAATACATAGACAGTTCTTTAAAGAAACGGTTCCTAAAATTAGTGGGTTTATGAAGAACGCATACATAATACACTTAAGGGTGGAACTTATATCCAAGACAAGAACCATATAAGAAGCCATTTATTTAGTGTAGGTTCTGTGCTAACAGTGCTTTTTACACCCATTTTCAAATGACATGTTTTAATAATAATAATTTGCTAATAATTTTAATAATAATTTTGCTATTTTGCTATAAAAGTCAGTTTATTTGCTGAAAAGAACAACAAATAAATTGAATGTGCCATAAACTTTATACATGCCATGTTTTATGCCCCCCCCCCCCCCACACAATCCCCCGCCTCCTAAAGTGAAAGGCATTAAAGCAACAATATGTAAAATCTGCATTTTTTGCTCCTGGGCTCCCCCTACAGTCAGAAAATATAATTTGTGTTGAGCTACCACTAAAAGCACAGCCTGTAGAGTAGCATCACAGGATTTTACATAAACACACCTCGGGTTACACAGCGTTACACAGTTCTCACCAGCGTTATCCTGCCCACTTCTCCAAAGTTACATAGTGCAGTTAGCAGCGTGATTAGCCTGGAGTGGCTACAACAGCAGCACAGCTCTCCCTGGTACAAGTCAGTGGAGCATCAACATGGTTTTGAAGCTGTTATTTTAAGGTAAAAATTCTACATATTGCTGCTTTAAATTAAAGGATGACACATTATTGTTGGGAATCGCGAATCATTGCGAATGTCTCATTTTGAGATTGCTATAAAAAAAGATTCCAGCAAGGCTTTCCACTAGATTGTGGAACATTGCTGTGAGGATTTGATTGACCGATTTGCACTCCAACTCATCCTAAAGGTGCTGGATGGAGCTCCATCACTCCTGAGAGCGTAGTTCCACTGTTTTACAGCCCATAGTATTGGGCATGGTGACCCGAGGTTGTAGGAGCGTATTTCGGCCTACTCCTAGACATCTCCGGTCACAGTCGCGCTGGTTCCGGTCTCAGGTCTTTAGATCTCCGGCATGTCTGTGTGATTTCTGGAATGAGTCTGACGGAGCAGAATAACTTGTCACCCAGCAGATGAGCTGCTAGAGTGGTGTTGAGCCAGATGCTCTTGTCTCCTGAAGGTGGTTCGTGGGAGGAATATCTCGGCAGGCTGCGGAGGGCCGGCTCAGGCCACTGGAGTGCGGAGCGTTCCTCATCAGGGAGAGCGAGAGCACGCCGGGAGAGTTCTCAGTGTCCGTCAGGTGAAAAGCTCACACACACACACACACACACACACACACACACACTCACACACACACTCACATCTGCTCTCATCAGCACTCACTTTTGGGACTCTCCATACACACAGAGGAAAGCATGGCTAATAAGAGCTGCCTTGAGTGTCCCTGAGATGTGAGTGTGTGTGTGAGTGTGTGTGTGTGTGTGTGTGTGTGTGTGTGCGCTTGTCTAACCCTATCTGGCACTCTGTTAACACACGCTCTAATTGGAATGGAGTGTGTAGTACTGCGTGGAGCCCGGGGCTCTCAGGCTGCTGTGATGTAATGCTCTTGCTCGCAGCGCTCTGGAACCCGCTTTATCGGTTCTGTGTTCCCTCTGTGGAACTCTAGGAGCGCACAACATGATTGCAAGGCAAGGCATTTCGAGATGGACACCGTTCCAGCTCAGATTGTTGGGTCTGATTGTGGGATTCGCTCTTGCATACAGCTTTTAGATTGGACGCACGGTTTCCACGTAGCGACAGATTTCCCCCCACATGAGTAAACGGGGGGCGAAGGTTTGTGCACCCTTCAAATGTCACGTTAATAGATATGCACTGAAAATGCACAGCAGTCACTTAGAATACCATAGCAACCACCAAGAAACACTATATCGCTTAGCAACACCCTAAAATAACACAGAAGCCATCTTCAAACCTCCTAGCAACACCATAGTAACCTCCTAGCAACACTATATCACTTATCTAAAAACAATCTTCTCAGTAACCCTATAACCACCATCTCAGATACTATAGAAATGATGTACAAACACCATAACAATCACTTCACAACTCCATAGCATCCACCAAACAACCACATATCGCCATCATGAAGCACCACAGCAACCACTTAACCATAGTAACCTCCCAGCAACACTGTATCACTTATCTAAAAACACACACTCATTAACCCCATAGCCACCACCTGAGATACTATAGCGATGATGTAGAAACCACACCATGGCAACCAACCTAGCAACATCCTAGCAACCATGACACAACTCCATAGCATCCACCAAACAAACACCTAGGAAGATCGTAGCAAGCACCTAGCACCCCTGTAGCACCCATCTAACAATTAATTAGTAACATTATAGCGACCACCAAAAAACACCTTAGTGAAACCATAGCACCCACTAAGCCACACTATGAAACACCTAGCAACACCATAGTAACCTCCAAGCAACACTATATCACTCATCTAAAAACTTCTCAGTAACCCCATAGCCACCATCTCAGATACTACAGCAATGATGTAGAATCATCACAGCAACCAACCTAGCAACACCCTAGCAACCACTAAACAACTCCATATCATCCGCCAAATAACCACCTAGCAACCTTTTAAGAAATACCTTAGTAACATCACAGCGACCACCAAAAACCAACACAGTGAGACCATCTTACCACTTAGCAACACCCTGAAACATCACAGAAACCATCTACAAACAATCTAGCAACACCATAGTAACCACCTAGCAACACTATATCACTTATTTCACTATATTACACTATATCCCTAAAAACAAACGCTCAGTAACCCCATAGCCACCAACTGAGATACAGAATTTCAATTCTGTAGAAATACCATAGCAACCACCTAGCAACACCATAGCAACCATGGAGAGAGACCACAACAACTATGTAGAAACATCACAGCGTCCAATTAAGAACTTCCCATGAAGGAACCCTTGAAGTGTCACGATGATGCAAATACACTAGTAACACCCAAACAATCACATGGGGTACCACAGCAACCACTTAACCATAGTAACCTTCCAGCAACACTATATCACTTCTCAAAAAAAAAAACAATTGTCTCAGTAACCACATAGCCACCACCTGAGATACTATAGCAATGATGTAGAAAAATCATAGCAACCACCTAGCAACACCCTAGCAACCACTAAACACCCATCTAACAATCACTTAGCAACATTATAGCACACATTAAGAAAAACTTAGTAACATCCCAGTAAGCACCAAGAAACACTTTAGCAAGACCATAGCACCCACTTAGCAACACTCTGACATACCACAGAGACCACCTACGAAACACCTAGCAACACCATAGTAACCTCCTAGCAATACTATTTTACTTATATCACTGTATCACACTATATCACTAAAAAAGGTTATAGGAATAGAAAAATCGATGTCACGATGATGGATATACACTAAGAACACCCACACAACCTCATAGGGGTACCATAGCAACCACTTGTATAGAACCTAGAACCCTTTTAGAACCGTTAGGGTGGACATCTGATAGATTACAATGTCTTAATGGATTTGCTAATTCGCGCTTTCATGCTAATGGTTATTTATTGTATTTTTTTTAACCTGTATTATTTTTTTTCTCTTTTCCCTCACAAAGTAAACACACACACACACACACACACACACACTCTCTCACACACACACACACACACACTCACACACACTCTGAAACATCTGCACTGGCCTAAGGTACTGCAGCTTATTATGCAGCAGAGAGCTAATGCTGTGTGGCAGCGTTGGTTTGTTTTGTGCCTCGTTTTTTTTTTGCATGCTAAGGAGCATATCTCTGCTTTCGCCTCTGCCCTGCTCTCGCGCTCTCTCTGTAGCTCTCGCTCTCTCTCTCTCTCTCTGCTCAGGTTGACATTCAACTTTTAGACGATTTGAAGTGACGGTTTCTAAAAATACTTCAGATCCGTACGAAGCAGCTCTCGCGCCGTGCCCTGTTCAGTGTGCAGAGCACTCGCGCGTGAAGTTATAAATAACAGAAAAGCCATTATTCCAGCACGTCTCACGAGACTGCAGTTCCAAACATCTTTCTCTCGCGCGCTCTTTAGCTCTCTCACCTGCTTGGGTCTCTTCGGTATGACTGAAAGCTAATTCGCTAATTCAATGTTCCTTGAAGCTATGGGCGCGAGCATGCTGGGGAGCTTTCTCCTCTTACAGGAGAAATTACAGTCAGTCCAGCTGGAAAACAGAGGGAATGCTAATGCTAGCCTGAGAGAGCGCGAGAGAGAGCGTGAGAGAGAGCGTGAGAGAGAGACTCAGCTGAGCAGAATCACAGCTGTTATTCTTTGAGGAATCTGAGAAAAGGTTTTTAGGAGAAAAAAGGTTCCTTGAAGGTTCCTCAAAGCACCTTAGGCGGTTCTTCCACAGTTTCAAAATTGAGTTCAATACTTTGAGGAACCTTCAAGGAACCGTTTTCGTCCACAAAGCACCTTAAGGGGTTCCTCCACTGATTCAAATTGAAGAACCTTTTTTAGGTTCTTTAGGGGGGCATTATGAGTTGTTAGAAAGCACAAGAACCACTGTATCATTGCTCAAGGAACCAAGAAATGGTTCTCTATTCACTGACCTAGGAGAACCAGTTTTGATTCCTTGAAATCCCTTCAGTGCTTCAGTGTAGAGTCTAGAGAACCTAAATTTTCAGGAAGTTCTAGGAAGAGCCTTAACATTTCTGGCAAGGTTCTAGATAATGGCAAGTGATTCCTGAATTTGTGGAGTTTGGAGACGAACACTGCACTTTTCAATATCTAGCACATCTCAAGCATTAGTGACCTTCAGTAGCAGAGAAGTTCGGTAACATGCTCTACTCTTCTAGGAACATTGCTGTAAGAATTTCACTGCATTCAGCCACGAGAACATCGGCGAGGTCACATAATGATGTTTGGATGATTCGTTCTGACACTCGAGCTCATCCCAAAATTATTGGACAGAGCTCCATCAAGCTGGAGAACACAGCTCCCCTGTTCCACAGGACTGTACCAGTATCAGCTGGCACAAATGCAGCTCCTCCAGAACGTCCTTTTCTGGTGTCGCTAGTTGTAGGAGAGGTGTCCACAAACTTTTGGACATAAGCATTTTTCATAGTCTAGAGCAGAAGTGCTGTTCCTAGAATTGCCTATGTTTACTGAAGAGAGAGAGAACGCGAGAGCAAGAGAGAGAGAGAGATAGAAAGAGCGAGAGAGAGCAAGAGAGAGAGAGAGAGAGAGAGAGAGTGTGTGTGTGTGTGTGTGTGTGTGTGTGTGTGTGTGCGCACAATTTAATTTCAGAAATGCCTCAGTATAACAAGCTACGGGTATTGATTATGGCCATCCATTACATAAGCAGGTCCCTCCGTAGAGCTGATCCCTTCCCTGGTAATGAACAGCTGGATTCGCTACACTGTGATTGGATGATTTGAGCTGATCCTAATGAAGCTCTGACTCTGACTGATCGAGAGTCAGCAGTGCTGAGTCCTCCTGCCCGGTTCAATCATCCGGGTATTCGGACACCGGGAAGGTGTGAGGACGTGATGCTGGGGCCTCCAGCTGATCTGAGCAACTTTTTTCATACTAAAATAGACAACTGCATTATCCTACACTATAGCAACCCCCTAGCAACACCATAGCAACTGCCAAGCATACACATAGCAACACCACAGCAACCACCGAGCAACCACTTAGCAACACCACACCAACCAACTGGGATACCATAGCCACCACCTAGCAACCACTTAGCAACACCATAGCAACTCTTAGGATACCATAACAACCACCTAGCAACACCATAGCAACCACTGCGCACAATCATTTGGGATACCATAGCAACCACTTAGCAACACCATGGCAACCACTTAGCTACACCATAACAACCAACTGGGGTACCATAGCAATCACTTAACAACACCATAGCAACCACCTAGCAACCACTTAGCAACACCATAGCAACTCCTGGGATACCATAGAAACCACCTTTCAATCACTTAGCAACACCATTGCAACCACTTCAACTATGCAACTCATTCTGCTCTTTTTCTGGTTGTTTTCTTTGCAATTATTTATACTGGTCTTACTGGATAACGTCTCGGTATTCCTCAGTTAGCCAGCTGAAGAGATTAAGGCCGGTTGGTTCTGAGCTATGAGCACAGAACCGTCTCAGTTCCATATTCTAGGTTGGAGAAGCTGGGACGATGGACCTGCAGCAGCCCCCAATTACTCACTGAAGCTCTAGCCTCCCCTTATGACATGCCCTGGGGCGCCACTGTTAGGCCACTGTGAGCAAGCTAGTTAGCTCTGCCACAGAATGCTTTGTAATTCCTGTGAATTTTCTTAGATTACATTAGATTAGATTAGATTGATTAGAAGACCGTGAATAGCTTGCTTAAAGATGACCAAACCGGCTAAATGTTTGCTCCCTGACTCCACTGTTAACTAGGACTGGGGTGAAACAGCCACGTTCCTGAATTAGAAGTCAGAGAAACCATCTGTGAAGTTGGTGTTGGTGGACGAGACATAAACAGAGTCATTCAGAGCAGGTTGGTGTGAAATACTGCATTACGACACATTCACAGTTCATACCAACTCTGCAAAGTGGTTGAATGAGAGGAATTCTCAGAGTGGCAAGATCTTCAGATAACAACAATTCAAACGCCTCTCTGAAATATCAGTCTGCCTTACATGCCAACGGTCAAGATTACAATGACAGTAGTTATAATGAATAACAGCAAGAGACAAGAACCCTCTAACCCTCCATACAGTGGCATAGCCGCATTTTCTGTTTTCACACTGGCCCAGTTAAGGTCTAGGGTGAAGGCAGCCCAGTTAGAGTCTAGGGTGAAGGCAGCCCAGTTAAGGTCTAGGGTGAAGGCAGCCCAGTTAGAGTCTAGGGTGAAGGCAGCCCAGTTAAGGTCTAGAGTAGAGGCAGCCCAGTTAAGGTCTAGGGTGAAGGTGGCCCATTTAAGGTCTAGGGTAAAGGCAGCCCAGTTAAGGTCTAGAGTAGAGGCAGCCCAGTTAAGGTCTAGAGTAGAGGCACCCCAGTTAAGGTCTAGGGTAAAGGCAGCCCAGTTAAGGTCTAGGGTGAAGGCAGCTCATTTAAGGTCTAGGGTGAAGGTGGCCCATTTAAGATCTAGGGTAGTGACAGCCCAGTTAAGGTCTAGGGTAGAGGCAGCCCAGTTAAGGTCTAGGGTAGAGACAGCCCAGTTAAGGTCTAGGGTGAAGGCAGCCCAGTTGAGGTCTAGGGTAAAGGCAGCCCAGTTAAGGTCTAGGGTAAAGGCAGCCCAGTTAAGGTCTAGGGTGAAGGCAGCTCATTTAAGGTCTAGGGTGAAGGTGGCCCATTTAAGGTCTAGGGTAGTGACAGCCCAGTTAAGGTCTAGGGTAGAGGCAGCCCAGTTAAGGTCTAGGGTAGAGACAGCCCAGTTAAGGTCTAGGGTGAAGGCAGCCCAGTTGAGGTCTAGGGTAAAGGCAGCCCAGTTAAGGTCTAGGGTAAAGGCAGCCCAGTTAAGGTCTAGGGTGAAGGCAGCTCATTTAAGGTCTAGGGTGAAGGTGGCCCATTTAAGGTCTAGGGTAGTGACAGCCCAGTTAAGGTCTAGGGTAGAGGCAGCCCAGTTAAGGTCTAGGGTAGAGACAGCCCAGTTAAGGTCTAGGGTGAAGGCAGCCCAGTTGAGGTCTAGGGTAAAGGCAGCCCAGTTAAGGTCTAGGGTAAAGGCAGCCCAGTTAAGGTCTAGGGTGAAGGCAGCTCATTTAAGGTCTAGGGTGAAGGTGGCCCATTTAAGGTCTAGGGTAGTGACAGCCTAGTTAAGGTCTAGGGTAGAGGCAGCCCAGTTAAGGTCTAGGGTAGAGACAGCCCAGTTAAGGTCTAGGGTGAAGGCAGCCCAGTTGAGGTCTAGGGTGAAGGCAGCCCAGTTGAGGTCTAGGGTAAAGGCAGCCCAGTTAAGGTCTATGGTGAAGGCAGCCCAGTTAAGGCACTCATGGTTCAGTTACGGCAATAGCAAGTGTATTGGCGGTCACAACTTTTAACATTTAAGGTCTATGGAGAAGGCAGCCTACTTAAGACTTCTACAGCTGTAAGCTTACGGTTGAGACTCACCCTGGTCTCAGTGACGACTCAGGACATGTCTCAGGACACCTCACAGCTGTCCTGAAACGAAGAGATTTACTATCAGCAGCACTGCCTGAACGCTGGATCAGTGCTGACTCAATATTGACTGACTGTTGTCTGCTGTCTGAGTTCTGCGGTATGAGCTGGCGCTAATGAGTCAGACGCTCATAAAGTGAGTCAGAGACGGAGATAAAGAGAGAAAGTATATGTGTGTGTGCACAAGGGAAGATAACTACAGGGATCCTCAGGGCCATCTATGGGACTTCCATTGATGAAAGGCTTAGAGAAGCGGAAAACTCCCACAGGCAAATGTACGCTGGAGTTAGCTTGAATTCGTAAGCACATGCAGGGCTTTCTTTAGGGGGCAAAAAGCACATTTTACACACAATTCATCTTACCCCAAGTGTTGCCATGTTTGGTAAAAGGCTAATGTGGCTAACAAACAGAGAAAGAAAGCTAATGCCTAACTATTAGGTAGGTGGTCATAATGTTATGACAGCTTACTAACTAACTAACCACTCTTGCTCAGAGGACACTAGGTAGACGTCAGGGTATGCACCGTATTAGGGGTGTTGGGAGGTGTTCGTTATAGAGGTTAGCTGCTCCACAGTGGTCCGTCAATTGCTCTGTACTACTTGCCGGAGTCGTCATTCCCCTCTGGCACGAATGCCATCCCCTGGGGCGCCACTGTTAGGCCACTGCAAGACACTCAATGTCCGAGAAGTCCATTCTCGTTACACCTTCACTGCAGCTGTCCTTGGACATCCCACAAAGTTAGCAGTTACCATTTCCCTTCGCCCTGTATCCTATTATCATAGCCCTTTATTATCATGGACATCAGTCAGATGACGCACTTTGCCCAAGATATATATATTCGTTATATATATAACGATATTCGTTATCCACTATATCAACACTATTAGCTAGCTAGGCGTACATTTGGTTTAGCCTCCTCAGCTGTAATAGCTGTATCTGGCTAAGCACACTTCGCTAGTTAGCTCTGCGACAGAATGCTTTGGAATTCCTTTGGATTTAATTAGATGACCTAGGATTTGTTATGGAAAACCAGTCAATCCCAAACCCCCCCAAACTGTTACATCACAGTCTTGACTTGTTATATATTCACCCCCCCAAAACTGACAGAAACTCAGGGCCCACTAGCCCAAGTCAAAGCTGCCGAAGTGGTAAAATGTGACTGTGACTTCAGCAGATTATGGTGTAGTTGATACTGAAGAGCAGCTCATCGCCTCACGATGTCACGGAAATACAAGCTGCAGCGGGAACCAGGCCTCCTGACCGCAGTGTTTCCTGTGCCAGTGTCAACAGAAGGGGAGGTCAAACTCTCAAAAGCGTACGATGAAGCCAAAGACAGGGAAGCAAATGGGGATCAGTGTTATGCTAAAACGATGCTAACTGGAGCTGGAACACACGTCAGATTATTTTTTTTATATTGGTAAATCTTGAAAAAGCCAAACCTGGGGAAGCGAGTGGGGACCAGACTAAAAGTTAGCTGGCTACAGTCTATTCAGCTTGCTAACAGCACATCGCGCTGAGAGGACACAATGAGAGGACAGCAGCACTATCCAGTTATAAATATTTGTTCGCCTTCTTTTAGCCTAAAACTAAATAACCTACATACACGTTTGATGGCTGATGGCTTTTATTTGGGCCAGGATGAAAACAATGAAATCAGATGTTGGCCCAAACCACTGCTCTAAGACTCTTGAGTCACCTCCGTAGATCCATGGGCATGCTCAGTCATGGATTTTTCTTTTTTAGCTTTGCCGAAATTCCAGGATGAGTGACAGGGAAGCTTTAAACTAAGCTGGTTCTTTAGTGGAACTGACACTAGGCAGTAGGCTAAGGTGGAGGTGGGTGCTATGTACTCTGTCTCGTTTGAATTAATTTCTTTAGCCTGGTTAAACCCTTGAGATTAAATTGTAACTCATTGACCCCTCATTGAACACAGTCAGGAGTTATTAGTGGCTACAGCCCTCAGTTCCTCAATCCTATTATTTAAAGACACACTATGTAGTATTTTTACCTTAAAATAAAAGCCTCCAAATCACTGTGATGCTTTACTGACCTGTAGACAGGAAGAATAGCGTCGCTGTCATTCCCACTCCAGGCATAGCAAGCTGCTAACTGCACTATATAAGAAAAACACAGAAAAACACTCGTAACGCTGCGTAACTCGAGTCAGATTCGTGTAAAATCCTGTAATATGACTCTACCACCTCAGCCCTGCTTCTTTACCTTTCAATGACGGTTCCGTATCTCTCAGCTTGTCCAGGAAAACGTGTTCCTTAGGGGTGTCTCAAAGCGGCAATTACACTTCCAGGCTGTAGGGGGAGCCCAGGAACATGAAATGCCACAGGTGGCCATGGACCCTATTTTAGCGATCTTTTATGCAAGCCGTCAACGTCAGAAGTTCGCCTTGCACGACTCATAGCGTGTAAAAGTCATGGACTAATTCTCTTAAAGAATCATGGGTGTGTTTGTTTTGGGCGTAACGTGCAATAATAAACCAATCAGCGTGACTCTTGCCATTCCCTTTAAGAGCCAGGTGCGGTCAGACTGACCTTGGTGGGTTGCTATTTCAGTGGTGTAAAGCGTGGGGGGGTGGACGAGCGTCGGGCTGCACATGCCTGTGTTGACAATTCACTTCTGCGATAACAACGGACGAACGTCTGACTGTTGACGAACGTCTGTCTAGGCTGTTTTTTTTAGTCAGTGTAGCTCCTGCTGTGTTTTCCGTTGCCAAGATACGTAGCAATACGCCAGAAACTGACCTGAACACCCCTCATTTCGAGACCACCACGCCCATCAGCATAGATACATTCACAAACCCAAGAATAGGTGAAAATAGACTGTCGGCGGGGTGTAGGATAGCTATTAGCCTCGCGCTAAACCTTACGCAGGGTGTTTTTAGCACATTTTAGCGTCCTTTTATAAAATCTGCCAAAAACACACCAGTGTTAAATTCATAAATGTGTTTGTTTACCACAAATATTTATAATAAACATAAAATGTAGCCCAATGAAACCCAATGTAATCCAGAAACAGTGAGAATTGTAGCTATGCAAAATGAGGGCCAAGGTTTAGCTAGCACCAGCTAGCACGTAGCCGTTCCATAAAACAAAATATGTTCATGTACAGACTCTTTTAGTTTTAGTATTAGAGTAAAAGTTCCTTATCTATAGAAATCTAGTAGAAATCTATGGATTTTTTACTTATAGATAGGGAACTTTTACTCTAATAGAGAACTTACAGGAGATAGCTACAGGGCTAGCCTGAGGCCATTAGCTAAAGAAGCTGACTGAGCATCATAGCACTGCATTTCTCACTGAATTAAACAGTGACAAAAAAATGTGAGACTTCAATACTTAACTAATAAATGACTTAAATGATTAATATTCGCAATAACCGTTCCTCCACAGTCAGTACACGTTAGCGCGCAGAGCTAACAGGAAAAGTTCGACACTTTTTACCTCAGAGTTTGAGGTTTACGGTGTGTCTCTTCTATGTAGGGAACTTTCATTATTTACATACGCCAAGAAAAAGGCCCTTTTACGAAATCTTAGACGTGTCCAGAGCGATTTTTAGAACTTTAGAAGACACTAAGCAGACCAGGAGTATATTGTATGTGTATTCACCATATTATATATATATATTGGCTTTACTGACCAACAACACATTCTGACTGCTGACCACTGGCCTGTATTCATTCTAATGTTACCCAACGTTTTACGGGTTAAAATAGAGGCATACACGAATTACATGGCCGCTTAGGACCCCAACGCCACCAGGGGGCCCCCAAGAAAAATATTTATTTTAAAAATAATTGTTAATGTATTATACAGGTAAAAGCATTTTTCATATAAATTAATAAAATAATCATATAATGTTTATAGTATTATTATTTATTATATTTATTTATATGAATTCATTTATTTTCATAGTTGGCACACCAATACTAGGTTAATTAATTCCTGCTGTTGGCTGCTGCCGCTGTTGTCTGCAAATGCAGATACACACTGCTTGGGTGGTCCATAAAGGCCCTCTCTCCCTGAAATGATGAAGTATCTAGTGCTGAGGTGGTGGTATCGGGGGCCCCAAATGAAAATCTGCTTAGGGCCTTAAGGGTTAAAAACACACGTAATGCTTACAGACGAGTAAATCTTAAGATTCCTATCCGATTAATAAGCCGAGAGTTTAAGGGATTATCATCCAATCCCACTAAAACAGCGGCGCCTGCCACTACAGGAAGCTGTGAGCGAGTGGAATTTGCGAGGGCGGCCTCAGCGGTTGAGTCACCTATGTAACGGGAACTGTTTCCGCTGAGTGGTGGAGCCTGACTCAGGTGCCGTCTCTGAGAAATGCACTGCTCGACCCCAGACGTCATAGCCCAAAGGGGCGGAACCATCTGGAGTTTGAGTCTAATTATGACCAGGAATGCACTGAAACACCTGCAGTGTGGCTAAACCTAAAACTGACCATAATAAATGAATCTGGTGTTCTGGAACTGTTGGTGCAATACTCCATCATTATTTTCATAAGGTTCCCCCACGGTTTCAAACTGAAGAACCTCCAAATGTTCCTCAAGGATCTTCTACTTTCACCAGCGTACGTACTATTACTCTTACTTCCATTCCACACTGTTAAAAAAGGTTCTTCAATTTGAAACTGTGGAGGAATCACTTAAGGTGCTTTGAAGAACCTTCAAGGAACCTCTTACCTCTAAAAACCCTGCTGAAGGTTGTTCAAAGCACCTTAAGAGGTTCCTCAAAAGTTTTAAGCTAAAAAACCTCCGAAGGTTCATCAAGGACCTTCTACTTTTAACATAATACATACTCTGGAAGGTTTTCAGTTGGATCCTGTTGAGGAACGTCTTAAGGTGCTTCGGGGAACCTTTTACTTCTAAAAACCTTTTGCTGAAGGTTGCTCAAGGCAGTTTCAACAATGGAAGAACCTCTTAAGGTGCTTTGATAAACTTTTGAGGGACATTTTTCTTCTAAAAACCTGTTCTTGAAGGAGAAAGGTTCTTGAAGGAAGAGGTTCCTTCACAGAGCCTTAAAGCCTAAAAGTTTCTTTAAGGACCTTCTACTTTCAACATAGTACATATTCTGGAAGGTCTTCAGTTGGAAACTGTGGAGGAACTTCTTAAGGTGGTTTGAGGAACCTTCAAGGAACCTTTTTTCTTTTGAAAACCTTGAAGGTTTCGCAAAGCACCTTGAGAGGTTCCTCCTTGGCTTTAAAGCACAAAGCAGATGTGATAAGTGTGAGAAAGCAAGAAAGCATTTGCCATCTCTCTCTCTCTCTCTCTCTCTCACACTCCCTCACCCACACAACAACACTTCCCTTTAATGGGAGTTCCTCCTGAACAAGCAGAATGTGCCCTATAACACTGTGTGTGTGTGTGTGTGTGTGTGTACACAAAAGAGTTTGAGAGAAAGCTGCTTGTCAGGTGTGGTGGGGTGGGGTTGGCAGGTGATGAAAGAGAATACGCTGGAAAAGGGTGTGTGTTGTGCATATCTGTGCATGTATCTGAGTGTGAGTGCAATGTGAGACATTTGAACACACACACACACACACACACACACACACACACACACAGGTAGTGTTTTTATACAACGTCATGACATGAGGTCATAAACCGTCTAGCCACGTCAATACATGCGGCCTAATCCCCTATGTCTTATATATGTATACATGCATTTACACTACATGGACAAAAGTATTGGGACACCTGCTCATTTATTGCTTCTTCTGAAATCAAGGGGATTAAAAAAAGAGCTTATCCTGCTTTTGTTGGAGTAACTTTTGTCTCCACTGTCCAGAGAAGAAGACTTTCTACTAGAATCTGGAGAAGCATTGCTGCGAGGATTTGGTTGCATTCAGCAACAAGAGCGATAGTGAGGTCAGCATGTTGGATGGATGATGGGGCTTTATATCCCTCCAGCCCACACCTGGCATTAGGCATAAGGGCACTGGTGCCAATAGTTTCATGTTCATGCTGATCTGCTTCAGAGAGTCCTATCCTATTGGCAATGGGTACAACTTAGCTGAGTAGCTGAGTGCATTTATTAGAAGGGGTGTCCACAAACTTTTGACAATTTAGTGCAGTTTGATCCAGGTAAGCCTTCCTGCAGGTTCCTGGCAGTCGTCTCATGTCTACACGGTAGAAAACCACAAGTACAATTGCTGACGTACCTCAGGCCTGATCTGCTGCTCAAGGTGCGAGACCTTGAGGCCTCTGCAAGGATGAGCGTAATGAGCAGCAAAGGAGGAACGTTTGGTTGAAACCTGCCTGCAGTTAATGATCTTTTCTGGCTTTATTTACAGCCTCCAAGCCCAGAACAGTTCCAAATAATGTAATCAAAGTTACTGTGAGTGTGTGTGTGTGTGTGTGTGTGTGTGTGTGTGTGTGTGTGTGTGTGTGAGTCCAAAGTACTCAAGGACATAATTCTTCCAGCCAAGTTGGCAAGCCATGTGCCGGGCCAAGCCTTTGATCAGCTCTCACACTTGATAGCCCAAAATTGCGTTCTCCAGATAAAACCCAGATACAATCAGATAATCAGCCGTGCCAAGATCTCCTCATTACCTCTGTGGTGAACCATCTCCTCTCTGACCCCTCCCCCCTTCCCCCCAATGTACACGCCCATGTTTGTTGCAGTTACGGTGACCACGTGCAGCACTTCAAGGTGCTGAAGGACGGGCTAGGCCAGTACTTTATATGGGACGAGGTCTTCAGCTCGCTGAATCAGCTGGTGGATTTCTACAGAATCAACAGCATCGCCAAAGAGAGAACCGTCTTCTTGCGAGAACCCGAGAGATTGCTAGCTGTGAGGAAACGCACACATGTACAGACAAACACACATACAGACAAATATACAGGATGCATGGACTTGGGTTTGGGTTCCTGTCTTTAGGTTTTTAGATTTGACCTAGGTAATACAGCTCTGCCTAATTCTGACCCTTAACATATCTGTATAACCTCTATAGAGCCGAGTGTATTAGCTTGTGTAAGTCATCAAATAATCAAAATCTTAATTTAGTGCAAAAAGTTTGAACATAATTTGAAACAATTGTTTTGTTTTATTGTGTAGCTTTAAAAACTGCACACTGAAAAAAGCAAATAAAAGATATTTAAATATAACAAATGTAATACATAAAATATAAAATGAAATAAAACAAAAAAAAATAAATACAAATAAACTAATTTAAAGCTTTGATAAATATATGTATTGCTATGTAATACTTTTTCATGCTTTGTTACAATAATTTGTTACAAAAAAAAAAAAAAATCTAAATCCAGAAACTGTACAAAAAAGTAGTAAAAAATAAGAAATTTCAATTCGATTATTTTTTTAATGGAAACCCATGACTTAAACTGCAAGGCACTAATTGCTAAGAAAAAATTACAGATTCAAAATAAAATATGATTTCATATGGTTGACTTTCTTGTTAGTTTCTGCAGCCAGAATTCACTGTTTGAGATGTAAACAAGCAAGTTATTCTAAATGGGTTTAGTGTAACATAGTTTATTGTAGAGAAACTTGTAGCATCAGCTTTCGGTAAGAATCAGGGGTCACCATGACAACACTAATATAGCCATTTTATTTATCATCCAAAAATGACCAGTAAATCTACCACCATGGTCTATTAAATACAATACATTATTGCATTGCATTATATGTAATATTAATAGTGTTAAAATAGAGGTTAATAAGCTCTCTGGTCAAAAGGTCATCTTGCATGTTTAAGGTGGTAGTAACTTCAGGCTCCTGCAGATGGCACTGCACGAGGATGATGGGCTATAAATATCTGCGGGGTGTTGGACGGTACTCAGGCTTTGAGAAGAGTACAGTACAGTGCAGTGAGTGTCTCGTTGGATGTGTGGAAAATGGGTCGCAAAGCAGATACAGTTAATGATTGGCTAAGAAAAAAAGAAGCACTTGCATTTGGGCGTTTCCGAAGATCATAGTGTGAAGGAAGTAGCTGAATCTGCAGGTGTATGGAAGCATACGGTCATAAGGGTCTACCAGCAGTGGCAGAAATCCCAGTGGTGACTAATTTGTTGTTAGGGGAGCTTATTAAAAAATGAACAAAAAGGTTTAGGGTCTATTTTGTCTTACAAAGTCGTGCATGTATCTCTCTGCAATGTAGCCAAGACCTCAAAACTATGGTAAAACAGTGTCTCAGACATCAATCAAAGTTTTCATAACCATTTCAAGCTATAACTTGTGGTGAAGGAACTCTGAGAGCCATTAAACTCAGACATCTGGCTCCAGTCACCCCCCACTGTGAACCACTCTGACTCAGCATGGCACATTTCATATCAGTCCAATCCTGTTTGCAGTTCCTGTAAACCTCCTATTAGCCAGAAGGCTTAACTACTTACGTTTCCTTTGTGTTGTGTTTTTTTTTTTCAGAGACCACGCCACGCCCATGCCCTCTTTGACTTTACTCCTCATCATGTAAGCCAGTTGCGCTTCCTTCGTGGTGATGTTATTGACCTGCTGGACTGCTCAGACGCTCAGTGCTGGAGGGGGCGTTGCCGTGGAAGAGTGGGTGTGTTCCCACCAGAATATGTTCAGCCCATATATCACTAACATCAAAGGTCTAGCTCTGAATTCAGCTTTACGCTTCGTGCTTTAAATGGTACTGGAGATCCCGACCATGCCCTGCAGTCCTTGTCAAGCGTAAACTCACCATTTACCAGCCCACCTCATATTCAGTCTCATCAGTGCTCAGTTTATGATCTCATGAGATAACAGATGGGCTACGGTCTCTATCTGTACACCAGCAAAGTGGAGCGAAGTAAGTAAAGGCTTCTGGTGAGTGCATGTAAACATATTTAATAGCAAAATTAATGTAGGACAGAGCGAGGCACATCCTAACACTTTTTTATTTTATATTTTGGAAAGGATTTGAGCACAACAGTAACTGTGTCAAATTTGAACATAATAAACACACCCATCTTAGCTATGAAAGAAAATATAACTTTCTTACAATTACAATTACAATTTAGTCAAACATACTATCCAAATAGTTGGTAAAAGTAATGAATTAATGAATTAATGAATGAATTACTTAAGAAATGTGCATGATATATAACTATTATAGAGAAAAAAATATATAAATATATACATCTATATAAATAAATCAATAATTAAAATTCAAACATGACAGTTTACATTGTCTCAAAATTTCACAATGAATTAACCACTAGAAATACCCCAGAATAAAAAAATAATACAAAATAAAATTCTTTTAAATTTTGTTACCATTTTGCAGATAAAACTTTTTTGTCCAAAAGCGACAATATCAAATTTACAAATCTTTAGTATGTTTTTGATTAATTTGTGTATGAAAACATGAAAATCTCATTGTTACCTTTTGGAGGTTTAGTTTATTTGTAATGCTGGGTTAAACTAAACCCATTATGTGGAGGATGCACTCACTTCACTGTGAGTTATTTACATGTTTAAAAAAAAATGTAACTGTTACAGGAACCTAGAAAATGATACAATACAATATAAGTGTGAATTCTGTGATCTACATATATAAATATAAAAAAGAAAATAAGTTATGATATAGGAAGTATAATATATAAAATGTTACTTTCAGGGTACAAAAACAAGGTGTTCAGGGTAAATGTGGAGAAATATCTGTCATTTGCAGATGATGTTGCTATGGCAATATGAGAAGATGGTCAAAATCTTAATTAAATTGTTTAAACTACATCAGAAATGTCACATTTTATCTTTTATCAGTTTGTGCCTCGCTCTCCTTTAACTGCAAACTCAAAATAATCAGCCAAAAGACAATATTTTAAGAAAAATGAACAGAATAAACATGAAAATAATCATTATTATTGTTAATATGTTGGACAATATATTATTTAGTAGTTTACTTTTTCTTGTTTACCTTATAGCATTATACAACAAACACTATAGGTATTAAAATGTATGCTAATGCTATAGCTACTGGAAAAAAATAATACTTTGAATTTATATCAATTACATGAACTTAACCACAATAATTCAGCTTAATCGAATTGACAAGACCTGTGTTTGTCACACATGCATATTCATGTTTAAGTTTGATTCATATTTGTAAATTCAAAGCACTATTTTTTCAGTGTTGGATGAAGTGTGTGTTTGTATGCTAAGTAATGCCGTTGTGTTTTATGAAGGTAGCGATGTTCAGTAGTGAAAGAATGATTACCTCTTTATAAAGTTAGAAAGTTATTATAATTATTAAACTTATACTTATTATAACTACATATAGTTATGGTAATTATACCTTATAGTTATGGTAATGACATTGCTATACTACTATGAAGCTTAACAGTAAAACAAAGCTCAAACTTCATCACTCTGCTGCCCAGGCTTTTTTATTTATTTATCTATCTATCTGTCTATCTATTTTTTTATGTATTTATTTGTTTATTTATTTAGCAAACTCTGTCAGGTTACAAAAATATCTAAACGACTTCATTACTAGAAACATAATGAAATATAAATTTACAAAAACATTTGAAGTAACAAGGTGTAAAAAATCAGCACAACAATGGACTTAATTGACTTCAGATGTTTTATATCCAGTTAAAAATAAACAACAAAGCAAAATTTGTTGTTTTGGTACAGAAATTGCTTGTTGACATGCCTGCAAGTCGTTTTGCAAAATCCACACTGGAATACAGATCCTTTTAGAATTCTTACTGAAGTGTTAAGTCGACTATGAAAAGACCTAGAAACGTCAATCAAACAGCCCCACCTGCCATTAGTTAGTACAGTTTCTTTGTGAGTATTTCAGAAACACACATCTCATCCAGATGAAAACATGAAAACACCCAGATTACACTTTGCCTAATGATTTTTAATGTGTTTTTTTTCATTTGTATCACAATTATGTCAAACTCAGAGATAACAACGAAAACAGTAATACAAAAACACTCACATCCAATAAACCTTTTCAGTAAAGGAGCTTTGCATCGTGTTTCGGCTCCTTTGTTGTATCCGTTCTGCAATGTTGGCCACATCAATGTGATATTTTGACAATCGTCGGTTACAAACTACAGCCCTTCAATATCTTGATATAAATATTGTGAGTGATTGTGAGATACAGGCTCCAAAATGCTAAGGCATTATTTTGAGTAGTGTACTGGTAGGTTCCAAGACAGAATAACTTGCTTACACTGAAATACGCAACAGGTTCCAGGTGTTATTTTGAATATTTTAAGTAAAATGATAGTAAATAAGAAGTCTAACTAAATGACACTCTGAGATGTGTCTATATTGTACTAAAAAAGTGGAACTTTTGTGGTGCTAAATAAAATAATGTATTAACAGTTTCTATGTAGACCCATCTAGAAAATGTTTGGTATCACTTTACTTAGATGTCTATAGATGCTCACCTGACATTCAACCAACATTTAACTGAATATGTATTAAATACTGAAACTGAACTCAAAGTTTTGTTTATTGAATGTAACCCTGCACCGAACCCTAATCCTAACCCTAACCTCAAATCCACCATAAATCCTAACCCTAACCTTCCCCTATACCTTAAATCTACCCTATATCCTAACCCTAACGCTAACCCTAACCCTAACCTTAAATCCACCCTAAATCCTAACCCTAACCTTAACCCTAACACTAACCTTAACCTTAAATCCACCCTAAACCCTAACCCTAACCTTAAATCCACCCTAAATCCTAACCCTAACCTTAAAATTAACCTCAAATCCACCCTAAATCCTAACCCTAACCTTAACCCTAACACTAACCTTAACCTTAAATCCACCCTAAATCCTAACCCTAACCTTAACATTAACCTCAAATCCACCCTAAATCCTAACCCTAACGCTAACCTTAACTCTAACATTAACCTTAAATCCACCCTAAATCCTAACCTCTAACCCTAACCTTAAATCTAACCCTAAATCCTAACCCTAACCTTTCCCTATACCTTAAATCTAACCATAAATAATAACCCTAAACCTAACATTACCTCAAATCGACCCTAAATCCTAACCTTACCCTTGAATCCACCCTAAAGCCTAACCCTAACCCCTAACCGTCCCCTAAACCTTAAATGTAACCCTAAATCCTAACCGTCCCCTAAACCTTAAATTTAACCCTAAATCCTAACCCTAAACCTAACATTACCTCAAATCGACCCTAAATCCTAACCTTACCCTTGAATCCACCCTAAAGCCTAACCCTAACCCCTAACATAAACCTTAAATCGACCCTAAATCCTAACCCCAACCCCTAACCTTCCCCTATATCTTAAATCTAACCCTAAATCCTAACCCTAATCCCTAATCTTACCCTTACCCAGTACTTTGGACTTTCTCCCTCATCCAGACAAGAGCTAGAACCTGTTGGACATTTCATATTCAGTCATTTAGCTAAAACGACTTACTAAATGTGTCCCTCACACTCACCCACTCAATACCTGTGAATTTAGAGGTTTTAAAAGAAAGTATTAGCAAATAATATCATTACTTTCATACATTACTTATTAAATCAGCGCTGTACACAGACCTCACTGGTTCCCTTTTTCTACTTTTCATGATTCAGTTGCACTGAAATGATTTTTACTTCATTTACTTCATTTGAACACTTGGAGCCCTCTCTGGAACATATATTGGAAATATACAATAGGGACAAAAGTATTGGGACATGCTTATTCATTGTTTCTTTTGAAATCAAGGGAATTAAAAAGAAAAGTCTATTATCAGATTTTGGAGGAACATTGCTGTGATGATAATCACCCCACCTCATCCTCAACTCCATGCTCCACAGCTCAATACCCCTCTAGCCCACGCCTGACATTAGGCATGGTGCTGAAAGTTTTTACGTTTGTCTGCTTTACGTCCTATTCTATTGGCAGGACTTCTCCACAGAGACTAGATAAGCTATATATATATATATATGTGTGTGTGCATTTGCACATGCGTGTCAGCAATGGCTGCAACTTTGAAGGCATTCAAAGCTGAATGCATTCATTAGAAAGGGTGTCCACAAACTTTTTTCAGACGTCTGGTATATGTTGTTATATAGAAACATAATAAAATAACAGTTCTCTTGGTAACCTGTGAGCTTTGCTGTTTTGAAATGGACCTATAGGAATCTCGTAACCTGCTTTGAGGAACCTTCAAAGGAACCATTTTCTTCTAAACATCTTTTCTTAAGGGTTCCTCAAAGGTTCCTCACAGGTTCCTCCACAGTTTCAAATCGAAGAACCCTCAAAAGTTCCTAACAGTGTATTTGCTGCCGTCTTAAATACTGGCTATAGGCACTCCCCAGGCTCTTGGGACCTATATAAGGGACTGAGGTAGAGAAATGAATAGAATTCAGATGCTGATCTAAATTCATTGGTTCTGAAATGTGTTCCAAACGTCTGGTGAAGCTTCTTGTTGACTATAAGCAACAAAAGGTTGGGTTTGGCAGCATACATAGAAGAGTACTGTGGAAAAGCCAGAGACCACCTTTATTTATTCATTCATTTGATTTCCAGTCAAGATGGCATTTATGTACAAGGCCTTCATTTTTCACAATGGAAGGATAAAGAAGGAGAAAATAAGGTAAAAGTTTTGGGACAACCATGCAAGATCTGGTATATCTCAACACCGAGGGTCTGAAAGGACATGGAGCTGATCATGAAGCTCCTACTGAGGAATCAGACCGACAGACAGACACATCAAACTGCCGAAGCTGCCGCTGTTCTCAGAACGATCACCCCCCAGTCCGGTCCAGACCTCCAACATCAGTGGATGTGTTTCAGGGGTCCGGATGGTGAGAAGCAGTGCTCTTCAAAATGCTCTGAACTTCTAAGACTGAACTCTGGAGGTGTGGAAAAAAATTGTAGGCAATTACCCATCCCACTGGGAGGGTGTAGACTGACACATGCCCAACCAGCCACCACCTCTTTTCCAACTGCTGCCGATGTCAACGGGCTCAGAGGAAAGCACCGGGTACCCAGCTCTGATGGCATCACACTGAAGTGAAGCAGGGAGAGAGAGAGAGAGTCATCTACCCACCCTGGAGAGAGCAAGGCCAATTGTGCTCCCTCGGGCTCCGGCTGCTGATGGAAGGCGGGATGGTCCGGCATGCGAACCAGTGATCCTTGGGTCCCTTGGGTCCTTAGTCTGCTGGACCACTTGACATAGAGTCGGGCTCCGGGCTCCGGTCATGTCCGAAGGCCGCAGGTCTGAATAAAACGACTGGACGGCGTTTCCTGCCTGCCTACTGACCCTGCCCACATTCTGCACGCATACCGTGAGAGGTGTTGACAGCAGCTTGCCCACTGACCGCATACCGTGTATGTTATTTTTTTGGGGAGTGGTTTTGGAAGTAGAGCTGAAGGTAGAGGGCGGGACTCCCTCCTGTTGGAATTGTTCAATAACTGGATAACACAAATTCGCTTACACTGGCTCCAATGGCCGTCTTGACTGGAAATCGAATGAAGAGTGAACTTTGACCTGCCACTGTTCCAGCCAGCATGCTCATGTGGGGCTCACATGGGTGAAACATAGGCTAGCTGGGCTCCAGGTGGGCATGGGCTCTGAGTGGGTTTGTAAATGTGTTGTTACTGGGACCCAGTTGGGCTTCCCAAATGGGCCCTGACTTTACAGCCCACCGTAATCTCACATGGGGTGAGATGCATGCAGTGTGCAACCCAGATGGGGCCCATGTTTAACCCTACCCTAAGTGGTTAGCATCCATATGTGGAGCCAATATGGAACCCATGTGGATCCCAGTTGACCAGGGCTAACCATACAGGCCCCACATGGGCATGTTAGCTGGGACAGTACTGTCTAATGAAGCATCCGTTCGTATCAAAGTGACCAGTCTGAGCTTTATGAGGTTCTGGGATGAATGTGAAGGGGCTGCTGGATATGCTGATAGCTATAACCTGCCTGAGTGAGCTATCAGCTAATTATCTGGCCCACGGTCTGGAGTCTGAGAACACAGTTCTAAGGAATGGCTGTGAGGTTCTACATGCAGGAGGACTGACTGAACAAGGGCTGAGATCTGCTGCTGGGTTTTGCATTTGCGAGAAGCTCTGGAGGATAAGCAAGGTGTGCTACGCATAGTAGGCATAAAAGAAGATGTTCACACACATGAGAATAATCGCATTGACGCAACAGAACCGTGACCAGAAGGGGTCTTCTCTGGTGTTATGGATCACGGGAGGCGGAGTCCCTGGTGCGCTCCGGCTAGGCCGAGGACTACAAAACCCAACAGCGCGCACACACTTCCCCCGGCGCATCGAATCACACCCTGAAAACAAGGAAAGACACAAGAAAGGCAATAGGCAATAGTTCAGGCAATAGTTTGGCCAGCTAACATGCTAATGTGGGGCTCACATGGGTGGGCTCCAGGTGGGCAGGGGTTTTGATGTGGGTCTGTACATGCATTTTTACTGGGACCCAGGTGGGCTTTCCAAATAGGCCTCATTGTTACAGCCCACCTTAAGTGTACAATCCAGATTGGGCCCATGTTTAAAATCCTACTGGTCCCATCACTGACCCTAGTGGACCCATACAGGCCCCACATCATGGACATCATGGAAGCTAACATTGCTCACACCTCCTGGACTAATACAGGACTAGCAAACACTGTCACACGTGTCCAAATCTTCATTTGGTTGGCTTCTTTTAACCGTAGCAACTGCCTAGCAACACTCTAGCAACCCCACTGCAACCACCTAGCGAGGACTTAGCAACACTATTGCAACCTCCTGTCAACCCCATAGCAAATCCCTGGCAATCACAAAGCAAGTGCCTACCAATGTTTTAGCAGCCATCTAGCAACCACTTAGCAACCCCAGAGCAATCACCTGGAATACCATAGCAACCAATGGCAACCACTGAGCAATTCCACAGTAACCACCTACCACTACCTACCACCTAACACTACAGATCCCTTCCAGCAGCCACTTAGCAACGCCATAGCAATCACCTGGAATACCATAGCAACCAATAGCAACCACTACCAACACTATAGCTCCCACCCAGCAGCCACTTAGCAACTCCATAGCAATGATCGGAAATACAACAGTAACCAATAGCAATCACTACCAACACTATAGCACCTATCCAGCAACCACTTAGCAACACCATAGCAATCACCTGGAATACCATAGCAACCACTACCAACACTATAGCTCCCACCCAGCAGCCACTTAGCAACACCATAGCAATCACCCAGAAATCCATTGCAACCAATAGCAACCACTACCAACACTATAGCTCCCATCCAGCAGCCACTTAGCAACACCATAGCATTCACCTGGAATACCATAGCAATCAATAGCAACCACTACCAACACAAAAGCTCCCATCCAGCAGCCACTTAGCAACACCATAGCAGTCACCCAGAATACGATAGCAACCAATAGCAACTACTACCAACACTACAGCTCCCATCCAGCAGCCACTTAGCAACACCATAGCAATCACCTGGAATACCATAGCAACCAATAGCAACCACTACCAACACTATAGCTCCCATCCAGCAGCCACTTAGCAATACCATAGCAATCACCCGGAATACCATAGCAACCAATAGAAACCACTACCAATGCTATAGCTTCCCTCCAGCAGCCACTTAGCAACACCATAGCAATCACCTGGAATACCATAGCAACCACTACCAACACAAAAGCTCCCATCCACCAGTCACTTAGCAACACCATAACAATCACCTGGAATACCATAGGAACCAATAGCAAACACTACCAACACTATAGCTCCCATCCACCAGTCACTTAGCAACTCCATAGCAATGATCTGAAATACCACAGAAACCAATAGCAACCACTACCAAGACAAAAGCTCCCATCCAGCAGTCACTTAGCAACACCTTAGCAGTCACCCAGAATACCGTAGCAACCAATAGGAACCACTACCAACACTATAGCTCCCATCCAGCAGCCACTTAGCAACACCATAGCAATCACCTGAAATGTAACTCCCATCCAGCAACCAATCACCTGGAACACCATAGCAACACCATAGCAATCACCTGAAATGTAACTCCCATCCAGCAACCAATCACCTGGAATACCATAGCAACACCATAGCACCCATCTAAATAAGGTCTATCCACACTGTTTTATAGACGATTTGTCAATAGATTTTGGACGCAAATACATGCATCAATTTTTGAAATTGTGGAGATGAGATTGGTGACAGTCTAAGTACAGTGTTTGTTAGCACTGTTAGCCTAGCGTTAGCGGTTCTGTGCTAAAGAAGCAGATTTCAGATATCATGTTTTCTTGATTGTTTGCCAAACTGTAGATATTACCGAAAAGGCCTCCGGTTCCAAAGAACCCTTTTCCAGAACTACATACGAGCACGTACCTTCTGTTCTGCGGCTGAGTGTGGATACTTTCTGCAGCGGTATATCTCGGTCAGCGGTGTTCCTGATTGTCCACCAGGTCAGGTTGTGTGTCTACAGGAAAGCACACGCACATGTGATTATACACCCGTCAGCTGGAAATACTGCAGAGCAGGAATATGAAGAAGTCTTCAGTGAGGTTCTGTTACTGCAGGGGTTCTAAAAGGGCTAAAAAGGACCCTCAGGGCGCCGAAAAGGACCATACCTGTTCCTCAGTGGGCGGAGGGTTGAGGAGGGTGACCACGACAACCACAACGACCGTGAGGAAACAGAGGATGATGGCGAAGTGTAGGTAGTGGATGCTCCTCAGGATGGCAGGGGCGGGGTCAAACACACCACAGCGAGGGGGCGGGAAGGCAAACTCCAGAACCATCCTTGTGACCCCAACAGCCAAGCCCACCATTAACCCCCAGAAAGCTCCCTGTACACACACACACAAACACATAAGCAAGGGGGGGGGGGTCCTCAGTGTGTCACATGGGGTACCATAGCAACTGCCTAGCAACCATGTATTAACACCACACTAGCAAGTACTATCAACCCCATGGCAAATGTCTATCAGCTACAAAGCAACTGCCTACCAACACTTTAGCACCCATCTAGTGATCACCTGGAATACCATAGCAACCATCTAGCAATATCATAGCAACCATCTTCCAAACACTTCCACATCTATTGGCAACTACCTAGAAACCCCATAGCAACCACCTAGGAAATTACAGCAACACATTTGCAACCACTAAGCAACTATATAGCAACCATCAAGCAGCACCACAGCAACCACCTTAAACTACCTACAACTACCACAGCAACCTAACAACACCATAACAACCATCTATGATATTATAGCAACAGACCAGCAACCACTAAGCAACTCCATAGGAACCATCAAACAACATCACAGGCTAGCCACCCCTTAGCAACACCATGACAACCACCTTGAAACACCATAGCAACCTCTTACAAACATCACAGCAATCTCCTAGCAACTACCTAGCAACCATCTATGATATTATAGCAACACACCAGCAACCACAAAGTAACTCCATAGGAAGCACCTAGAAACACCACAGTAACCTCCTACAACTACCACAGCAACCTAGCAACCCCATAGCAACCACCTAGGATTTTATAGCAACAGACTAGCAGGCCCTAAGCAACTCCATAGGAACCATAAACCAGCATGACAGCATAACAACCACTTAGCAACACCTTAGCAACCACTTGGCATACCATAGCAACCGTCTTGGAAAAAAAAAACAGTTGTACCCTAGTGACCACGTAGCACCACAGCAGACTAGCAGAATTCAACCTCCCACCCATGGCAGTGAACACACACACACACACATGCACTCACACTAGTGATGAGGGCAGTGAGGACACACACCCACTGCAGTGGGCAGCCACCCCAGCACCTGGGGAACAACTGGGGGTTAGGGGTCTTGCTCAAGAGCACCTCAGCCATGAAGGATGAAGGAGGAGAAAGCGCTGTCCCCTCCCTCCCCCTACCCCCTGTCCCGTCATTTGAAGGGACCGAAGTCCCAAGACCACTTCCCTTAGGACTGGAAGGGGGCAATCTTTAGGTCACGAATGCCCCCCGCACCATAGCAAGCACCGCAGCACCTGGGGAACAACTGGGGGTTAGGGGTCTTGCTCAAGAGCACCTCAGCCATGAAGGTTGAGGGAGGAGAAAGCACTGTCCCCTCCCTCCCCACGAATGCCCCCCGTCAAGAGCTTAATGATCGTTTTGGCTGGAAGTTCAAGACCGGAGATCGGTCTCAGACTTTCGTACATTCATCTTGCCAGTCTCTTTATTATTTATTTATTTTTTTACCCGCTGTCCATCATTCTCACACGTTCATCGACAGACACTCTGATGCTCATGTCTCAACAGGAATGCAACCCGGGCAGTTCAGACTGCAAAAATAATTAACACGCATCTGTCAGTAAGACATTAGAGGTAAAGTCTCAACACGTTTCACACGCACTGTTGTGTGTTGACTGTCACGGCTTAGGCAAGCTCGCAGTAGATTAGCAGCAGTGTGCCGTATAAGCTATAAAACTTTAGGGAAACAAGCTTCAGGAAAGCGTGCGAGATACTGATCACAGCCTTTTGTAGCTAGGGGTTATTTAGCATTCCTGAAAGAACACCTCCGGCCCTCAATAGGGGTACTTCTTAAAGGCTCCTCCCTAACTAACAGGCTAACAGGCTCCCATCTACAGTAGGCCACTGCTAATTTCAGGGTCCAGGGTCATTCTAATGGTAATGGAGGACCCTTCATTCCAACCGTAGTGTTGCTATGATGAATTTCAGACGCTAACGGTCGCTAACAAGCAAATTTAATGGAGATTGTTTAACAACTTAATGGGAAGACAGACATGCGCCAATGATAACTGGTGGGTTTAGGCCTTCAGTGCTCATTAGCTTGTCGGATTGATGGCAGACGGGGGTGAAGATAATTCCATACTAACTCAGGCCTAGGGCCTTTATCTCCATGTGAAGGGTTTCCAGATAACTTTGGGTCAACTAGTGTAAACAATTTTAAAGCTGGTTTTAAAGTGTTTTAGTCCAGTTGCCCCATCTGGACCAAAACCCCATTTTTAGTATTGAGTATTTTTAGCAGAACCACTGAAATGAGTTAAAATATTAACTGGCTATGAATACAATTTATTGATTTTTGGAGTGTAAATCTAAAACCTCATTCAAATGCATTCAAATGACTGTTTATTTACTGAATTTAACATGTACAAAAATGAAAAATAAATAAATAAATACATGTGTAAATGTAACAGAACATTAAATACATAATGTTTTGTTACATTAATAATTTCATTATATTAATAATTTTGTTCTATCAATACTGAGAGTGATTTTAATGGAATATGTCATTTTATTAGGTAAATTGGTGCAGAATGTCCCCTCTGAAATGTAATCCTTGAGGGTGGAGTGTCTCGAAAGTGATCTATCTTAACGAACAGCGAACCAACTGACAATTCTTAGCATTTCCTGGAAAGCCTCGTAAACTGAAACGTCATGAATAAGTGAATCTCAGTATGAAATGAAAATGAAAGAATCTCAGTAGTCTTTGTTGGCTCCTCCCCCAAAACAGCGCAACCAGTTGAACCTCAAACCGTATGTCTTTATTACTAGACTTAATATTATTAATTATAATACGACTGAGGGATGTTCTCAGCTTTTGTATATATAAACATATACACACATTTGACTGCATACATCATCCAATATTAATATTATTTATATGTATAACTATTTCTCTATTATACGTATATATATGTATTTTGTTAAGTGTTATTATATATATATATATATATAAATAGATAGATAGATGAATAGATTGATAGATAGATATATAGATATATAGACAGACAGACAGACAGACAGATAGATAGATAGATAGACAGATAGACAGATAGATAGATAGATAGACAGATAGACAGATAGGTCTTGCTCAAGAGCACCTCAGCCATGAAGGTTGAGGAAGGAGAAAGCACTGTCCCCTCCCTCCCCACGAATGCCCCCCATCAAGAGCTTAATGATCATTTTGGCTGGAAGTTTAAGACCGGAGATCGGTCTCAGACTTTTGTACATTAATCTTGCCAGTCTCTTTATTATTTATTTATAGATAGATAGACAGATAGACAGATAGATAGATAGATAGATAGATAGATAGATAGATAGATAGACAGATAGACAGATAGACAGACAGATAGATAGATAGATAGACAGATAGATAGATAGATAGATATATAGATAGACAGATAGATAGATAGATAGATAGATAGATAGACAGATATAGATAGATAGATAGACAGACAGATAGACAAATAGATAGATAGACAGATAGACAGATAGATAGATAGACAGACAGACAGACAGACAGACAGACAGACAGACAGATAGATAGATAGATAGATAGATAGATAGACAGACAGACAGACAGACAGATAGATAGATAGATAGATAGATAGATAGGGAGCTATATATAGATAGAGAGATAGATAGATAGATAGATAGATAGATAGATAGATAGATCGATAGATAGATAGATAGATCGATAGATAGATATATAGATATATAGATAGATAGATAGATAGATAGATAGATAGATAGATCGATAGATAGATAGATAGATCGATAGATAGATATATAGATAGATAGATAGATAGATAGATAGATAGATATACTGTTACTGGTGTTTATTGTGGAGGCCTTGTGGAGATTTTACTTTTGCCCATCAACCCCTGCAAACCTGCATCTCCAGAACCTCAGAAACCACCTTTTGGAATAATGAAGAGGTATTAGGCTGACACTAAGCCCTGGGTTTTCTCAGAGTGTCTCGTTTCGCATGTCTGACATTCTAACAGGTGAGGAGATCTGATGTTCTCATGGAATGTGAGCATCTTTGGCCTATGCTTTAATGACGATGGCATTAGGGAGCTGACACCGGCATTAGTAATGAGGTCTCGGTCTCTCTCACACACATACCTACTGCGAGCAGAACGCCCGCTAAGGCACTTCCTGCCGATAATCCCCAGACGCTCTGGTTAGTCAACTGATCAGCCCACTCCACAAAAGGGAGAGCCAGTCTGGGTGAATGAGCGAGCGAGTGAGGGAGGAAGGTAGGGAGGAGAGCATGGCGATGAATCAGGACTGAACTCTGCAAACAGATTAGTGAGGCAAATTTGCATGGGGTCACACAAAGGAGCTTGTTATTCTGGTTCCTCCACCAGCGTGGGTACGTCTTCATTGGTCAGCGCACTTCAACACTTCATTTAAAGGACGCCTACCTAGGGGCTTTGGGAGAGTACTGCCACAATATGAACATGGCCTGCGCAAAGTCTCTCAGACCCGTTAAGTGCTCACTAAATAGTCCAGAACCTGAAGTTCACGTGCAGTTCTACCCTAAAAACAATAGAGGCCGCTAATTTTCCTTTAAAAAGTCACTTTAAAACACATTATTATAAAAAAATCCTGAAAATTTATATTTATTTTGAAAAACATCATTTGCATAGAATTGAATCTTTAATAAAAATCTTCTAATGAATGTGGTAGGATTATGTGTCACTAGTGGGTACGTTGGCTGTTTTTGTTAAAGGGGCGGGGCATGCCCCCTATGCCCTGGGTGGACGATGTTGTGTCACTAGTGGGTACGTTGGCTGTTTTGGTTAAAGGGGCAGGGCATGCGCATGCGCCGCAAGCCGGGGTGGACGATGTTGTGTCGCTAGTGGGTACGCTAGCTGTTTTTGGTAAAGGGGAGGGGCTTTACCCGTAAACAGCTGCCATATTGAGCGTTTCAAGAGAACTGGCGTTCATATTTGCCCCAGGGTCATTCAGCTCGGACGAGCATGGCCAAGCACTAATCCCCCAGTATAGCCAGCTTAATAAGCCCATACTGGGCCTGCAGTACACCTGCAGCACTTTCTCCACATGCAAACCCTTGACCATCCATTAACGTGCGTCTGTTCATGGATAAGCCCCGCCCCTTCAACAAAAAGAGCCAACCAGCTTGTTATGTGCTGGTTATGAGGAGAGTCGGCGATATTGTAGCGATGGTGGGATCCCCTGCCTTTGCAATGCTGGCCTGTCACTGCCCAATCACAGAGAGGCGTGGTGTTGTCGTCCCACGTCCCTAGTCTAGTCACCATCTATTTCCACTGAAGTTTCTCGTGTCACCTCCTAAAGACGTATGAGGTCATGTCCTATCTGATCTTCTACCCCCAGGCACAGAACTCATAAGCCTTGGCGGTGTTTACTTTCCCCGCCCCATTCCAGAGCTGCTTGGCTCTGCCTATCACTCTGTATCTCTCTCTCCTTCAAGTGAAAGGACTGTTTGCAGATCATTTCTGGTGACATGTGACACCATCTACAAACTTTCCCTATCTCTCTCTCTCTCTCACCGTTCTCACCGAACAAACGTACACACCCTCACAGACAGAAGAATTCCCTGTAAAAACAAAAGCTGCTAAGCATTTTGGCTCCATCGGAGAAGAGAGGACTGGGCAGTGCGATTTGTGTCTTGGTGTGCCGCTGAGCACCTACGTACCGCCTCGTTGGTTCTCTTCCAGAAAACAGCCATCACGAATATTGCGGTGACAGGGGGAGCCAGGTAGCTGGTCACTGACTGGATGTAGACGTAGAGCTGGCCGCTGTTGGCGCTCTGCAGAATCGGGATCCAGACCACACTGATCACCACCAGAATCACGGTCACAATCCTGCAGTGATTTCACAGACACACATATATATATATATATATATATATATATATATATATATATATATATTAGCATGTTATGTGGTGAAAAACCTTAAAATACTAAGTGGCGTTCCACAAGGCTCTATCCTAGGACCCTTAGCTGTTTTAAAATGATAGTTTTATTATTAGCAGGATTAATATTATTCCTTTTCTTTCTTGTTTCTCACAGTACTCTTATCCATTCCCTTCTGCATTTGTCTATTAAATCATAATAATTATTTATTATTAACATCTTATTTGTCTACTATGATCTATTCCCTTTTATGTTTGATCCTTAGATGTCTCATTTTTGTGCTGTACGATAACTATACTAAGTGCTATTCTACAAGGTTCTACTTTCTGAGCTGTTTTAAAATAATCAGTATTTAATAATAATAGTATTTTTTATTGTTAGTCTTATGTTTCACTTTTTGCACAGGAAGTCGAACCGTCTGCTTCTACATTTCTCTAGTTTCAGACTTTTAGCTGTTTTGATAAAACGTATTATTATTATTTGTTATTTTGCACAGTAAGATTATTCATTCTTTTTTACATTTGTCCATTAAATCATTATAATCATTATAATTATTATTATTATAATCTATTATGATCTATTATTAAAGTGTATTGTCTTATGTTTCTTATTTTGCACAGTACATTTAACCATTCTCTGAGTTGTCTATGTTTAACCATCAAGTGCTGGACAGTAACTGTATACTACTACTGTTCTGCAAGGTTCTACTTTTGGGCCTTCAGCTGTTTCTGATCTAATATTATTGAGCTATTAATGTTACATATTATTATCTTATTTTCTTTATTTTCAAGGTTGTAGTTCCAGATCTTTGGCTGAATTATTATTATTATTATTATTATTATTATTATTGTTATTCGTGTTTATTTTCTTTTTTTCAAGATTGTAGTTTCAGATCTTTGTCTGAATTATTATTATTATTATTATTATTATTATTATTATTATTATTATTCGTGTTTATTTTATTTTTTCAAGGTTATAGTTTCAGATCTTTAGCTGAATTATTATTATTATTATTATTGTTATTCATATTTATTTTCTTTTTTTCAAGATTGTAGTTTCAGATCTTTAGCTGAATTATTATTATTAATATTATTATTATTATTATTACTATTATTTGTGTTTATTTTCTTTTTTTCTTATGTTTCTTTTTTGCACAGTATGTTTAACCATTATCTTCTACAATTGTTTATTATGTTTATTTAATTTTTACTTATTTTCTTTATTTTCCACAATAACTATAATTATCTATCTATCTATTACTATAAATAACTATAATATGTTTGTCCATTAGATGTCTTATGTGTGTTTAGGAACATCTGTGAAGTGTTAGGAAAGTGTGGGACATGTTTAAATGTAAGTGGTATTCCACAGGGCTCTATTCTAGGACTCTTACCTGTTTTTTTTAATAATAGAGGAACTGATCACAGTGTTGAATAAACGTTGTGGAATGAGTGTAGTAATATTACAGTACATGAAAGTAACCTAAAAAGGTTTTCATTAATTTCATTATTTCTGACATATTTACTCACACACACTCACACACACACACACACAAACCTGCCAACTAATAGCAGCTCCTTCTCGCTGGCACCCCTCCGATATTTCTTCCAGATGTCCATGGTGAACAGCGTGCTACTGCTGTTGAAGATGGAAGTCAGCGATGACATCAGAGCAGCCATCATCACTGCAATCATCAAGCCTCGCAGGCCTGAAACACACGAATAGGCGCAGTCACCTCAAAGCCGTAAATGGTTTTTAGCGCTCACCCTAAAGCCAAGTTCCTCAAACCCGAGGGCCTGCCCTGACACGCTTATGAAGAACCCTTGAAGAACAAGTGTAAGCAGGGGAAAGTCTGAAAACGAAAACTGGACCTGGATCGAGAAGCACTGGTCTTAAAAACACACAGTGAACACAGTGTGTACCAGTATTAGCTGGTATCGCTGGACGAGCAGTCACACAAGAACACATATGCAGACATTAAGAGATCCTCATTACCACTAGGCATAAGCTCGATGACCAGTTTGGGAAATGCAATGTTGGAACAGCCGACCTCCGCTCCACACACCTTCATACACTCCTCAGGGTCCACGCAGCCCACCGAGTCTGAAAATGTACAGACACACAAATGCAGAGTTATGTTGCTTTGTCTAACTTGCTGATATCTTAACCTCTCGATCATACGACCTTTTCAAATTTAACGCCAAAAAAATTGGGGTCCGATAAAGAGCAGTTCTTTATAATAACGATATACTAAGTGGTGTTCCTCAAGGTTCAATTTTAGGGCCCCTACTGTTTGTTGAATATGGCAGGAATGATACACTTTTTGAAAGTGTACTAATATCAGGTGACATTAATTATAATTTCGCCCTGTTGGTAACAAACATAGGCCTGGGACTACGCCATTTCCGCTCAGGGGACTCCCCAGGGTCATCCTAAGAGCCATTCCGTTACTTCAGAAGCTAAAAAAAAGCAAGCTAATAACATGAGCTTTCGGAGGGTTGAGAGATCAAGTGAACATACTTGTCACCTTTATCGTCAAAAAACACGCACAAAAATAATTACGATGGCGCATATTTATTTTTCGAACCCAGCACAAAGCTGCTTAGAAGCCATATTAGCAAACGTTAAGCTAATAATGCAAACGATTAGCTAATAAAGCTTCATATTTTAAAACCATGACCTTTGGTTTGCTTGGCTATAGGCTGCATCAGTACATTTGTAATCTACATCAACTTTACTCTGGCAGCTTGCTAGCTAGCAAGCTAATAAGGGCTAATAGCATGACTACAACCGCTAACAACAACAAAACGGCTTTCAAAATGCTCCATCCCGGCTTTAAGCCAGAACTCAGAGCCAGATGAGCCAATTTATCCACTAGATAAACGTCTTAGCAACATTGTGCAGTGCAAAGTTTACATGGCTAGCTGACTAGCCCACTAAACCTAATCATCCCTTCTCCGACCAGCCAATCGTTTGGAGCTGATCGGCCTCTTTAGCCTAGCTTCCATGTTCTCTAGACGTAGCTGTTGCTAATAGCTTAAAACAGGCATTTGCTGGCGGGCTGGGGCTACGTGAAAATGACGAGTCAAGACTGTGATGTAACAGTTTGGGGGTTTTGGAATTGACCCGTTCTACAGCTCTGTTTTGGTTCTGCTGATCTGGCGTATGAGCCTAACAGCGCTGTGTTTAATGGAGCACTCCGGTTTTGGGGGGCAAAAGGGAGAAGGGATAGGCAAGAGTCCCGGCAAGGCCGCAGGGTAAGTCCCGGCAAGGCCGCAGGGTAAGTCCCGGCAAGGCCGCAGGGTAAGTCCCGGCAAGGCCGCAGGGTGAGGCCTGAGAAAGTTCCAGCTCGTCCAGCGTATCCGGGTCCTGTTCGAGCACGCTCCTCAGAGGAGGATTTGGTGTGGGCTGAGTGTTGGTGCAGCTGGGGGTTGGGCGAATTTCTCCAGCGCAATGGCCAAAAATGCCTCAAGGCCCTTTCCCAGCACTCTTCAGAAGGCAACAGACTGGGCTGGCTGAGGCTGAGGCTGAGGCAGACGCTTGCCACATGATGAGAGAGAAGGAGAAGTGGAAGTTGCCCCAGTTTCCTTTTTTCCTGACCAATAACCGGAAACTCCGCCCAGCCTCAGACGTGCCGCGTCATCGGGGACCTCATTTTTTTTTTTACCCACTTTGAAGCTACTCTGGGTTTTTCTAATCCCGTCTGAGACACAGCCTTGGACACACATGGAGGCCGAGTCCAAGTTATGGTCAGTTATACTGTATATAGAGTGGTGGGTGTGGGGGCTAGCAGGCCCGTAGCATAGCGTGCATGGACCAGACTGACGGTTCCCCCTCCACCGGTCATGGTTCTGCACTGTGTGGGACATAGTTCAGACATCTGCTCAGACATCTGCTGGAAATCCTACGCTTGGACTGTTGAGCCAATCACAGAGCAGAGCAGGGCAGTGGGCGGGCAGGGGGAGGGCAGTGGGAAAGCAGGGGGAGGGCAGGGCTTGACGCAATACGGGTGGGGAAAAAAAAAAGAGAGCCCCTCTGGTGTCTCGTCCACCACTTCCTCCCAAGCTTAAAAAAAGTTTCCTGAAGAATCACCAGCAGCAGCACCACCACCTCCACCACCTCCACCTCCACTGTCCAGGCTGGACTGGTTCGCAGCTACTGGGAGTGGGCGCGTTTACATGGACATAACGAGGTGGAGCGACTGGACTGGATGAGTTGGCTCTTTATGAGTGTGTGTGTGAGTGTGTGTGTGAGTGTGTGTGTTCATTCCTCGTCGTCGTCACGTGACCGAGGCGTGCCAGACCGGCACGGCTCACGCGCTTTTGTCCTCCTTTACCTGCTGGGTGAGTGAAAGTTGATCGCCTCCTCGGTTCTCCTCAGAGCGCAATGCTCTCCGCCACAGCAGATCCAGGAGCCATGCCCCAAACCACCAGCTAGACCCCACAGCCTCCACAGGGGGTCCCGGAGCAACTTTGCTGACCAGTTGGGGGGTCAAACATGGGGGGAGTGAGGAGCTCAGCCCGTGCGTAAAGTTGGGATGTTTTTGGGGGGCGCTTTTTTAATGAAGGTATGGCTTGATCTCAGCTCCACGACGACGACCACCACCACCAACGACCACCACACCACCCCAGGACGTGAGGAGCCACGTTGACCGGAACCTTCACGAGACACTCCGCCGCCAGTTTGAGCTCCTCTGTACTTTTTCTTTTAACTTATTGATTTATTTATTGATTTATTGGTTGATTGATTTGATTGATCTCGGCTCGTGAGCATGGCTCTGTCTCAGATCCAGTGTCTGGACGACAACCACGTGAACTGGCGCCTGAACGAGTCCAAGCCCGAGTTCTTCTACAGCGAGGAGCAGCGGCTCGCGCTCGAGGCGCTGGTCGCGCGCGGCCGGGACGCCTTCCACGCGTACGTCAGCGAGCGCGAGCTGAGGCCCTTCCTGTCCGAGCCGGAGCTCGAGCGCCTGTGCGGTTCCGTGGAGGACTACCGGCCGGGGTCCGAGCACGTCAGGGCGGACGGGGGCGCGGGCGAGCCCGAGGAGGGCGCCGTGTCGCTGCAGTACTGGCCCGACCGCTCGGACGCGTCCATCCCGGACCTGGACCTCGGCTGGCCGGACTGCAACGCGTACCGCGGCGTCACGCGGGTCAACGTGTACACGCAGCCGCCCATGGACGGCCATACGCACATCAAGGAGGTGGTGAGGAAGACCATCGCGCAGGCGCAGAAGGTAGGAGAGCCTTGTGGGCCTGCGGGGAGCGCGGGACCCTCTGCACTGAGGGGTCCTGGCTTGTTGCTAGGTTGTTGCTATGCAGTTTCTAAGTTTCTGCTTCTTCTTAGTCGTTGTTATTCAGTTGTGGTCTCTAAGGTGTCCCAAGTGGTTGTTGGGGTGTTGCAAAGTGTCTGCTTCAGCGTTGCTAAGGTATTTCAGGTGGTTGCTACAGGATTACAGCTGAGGGGGTGCTATGGAGTTTCCTGGTGGCTGCTCTGGTGTTCCAGGTGGTTGCAATGGCGGCTGCTGTGGTACTTCGGGTGACTGCTGTGGGGTCTCGGGTACGATAGCAACCACTTACCAGCATCTTAGCAACACAATAGCGACCACTTATCAACCCCTTAACACCATAGCAGTCATCTGGGATACCATAACAAGCCATCTAGCTAAACAACTGATACACCACCTGATATACCATAGCAACCACTTACTAGTACCTTAGCAACCACTTAGCAACACAGTAGCAACCATCAGGGATACTATAACAAGTCATCTTGCAACACCATAGCAAGCACTAAACTGCTCTATGACGAGAACTTAGCAACCACCTGGAATATCATAGCAACCACTTGGCATATGATAGCAACCACTTTCCAGCACCTTAGCAACCACTTAGCAACACACTAGCAACCATCAGGGATACTATAACAAGTCATCTTGCAACACCATAGCAAGCACTAAACTGCTCTATGACGAGAACTTAGCAGAACCTTAGCAACCACCTGGAATATCATAGCAACCACTTGGCATATGATAGCAACCACTTTCCAACACCTTAGCAACCACTTAGCAACACACTAGCAACCATCAGGGATACTATAACAAGTCATATTGCAACACCACAGCTAGCACTAAACGGCTCCATGACAAGCACCTAGCCAAACCTTAGCAACCACGTGGAATACTACAGCAAGGCCATAGCAACCACCTTAAATACCTCCACAACCACATTGCCAGAACGTAGCAACTGCCTTTAGGACCACAGCAACCACTCAAGATACAATAGCAACCACTTGGTAACAACTTAGCATCGACTCGTGATACTAGAGCAAACAGCAGCCTAGTGCGCTCACACACACACACACACACACACACACACACACACACACACACACACACACCAAATACACACACACACACACCGAATACATACACACACACACACACACACAGAAGACACACACACACATACACACACACCGAATACACACACACTACAGCGAGGCTTCTAAGTGGATTCTGTTGACTGAGTGAACTGGCAGAAGGAAAGGCTTTGTGGTCACTAATGGTGAGATTTGCCCCTTTGATCTCAGACTGCTGACCAAAACGCCTATTATGGTTGCGAGTTCCTCAAGCAGGATTCCCATTGGACCACTCCAATTATACCATCATCATCATTCCTGGTACTCACATGGTACAAAGGTGCAGACCGCTTGACTCACAGAGCACAGCATGCTAAAACATGCACTCTGTGCTTCTGCCATCAACACACACACACACACACACGCACACACACACACACAGACAGACAGTCTCACAGAGCCTCTTTCACTGCTTCATAAAAGCTGTAGTCATTTAGTACCCAGAGCTCTCATTGTGAGAGCTGCCTTTCCGCACAGGGGCCTCTTTGATTAAAACTGGCTGGACGTGAGTGTGTGTGTGTGTGTGTGTGTGTGTATCTGTGTCTTAAGTGTGGGTGGGTGAAAGTAGGTGTGTATGTGTGTGTGTGTGTGTGTGTGTTTTTCAGAGTGCTTGGATTATCTCTGTCTGCATTATCGCATTACAGGCACTTAATACACGAAGTAGAACAAGTATGTGAGTAATGAGAGACAAATTAGAGCCTCACACCTCTGAAGCTTGGGACGGGATTAGGGTGGGAAGACGGTGTCTCAGGGACAGGGAGAGTACCTGAAAAGGTTTTGGGTCAAATATGGCTGGCCATTAAGGACTGCACATATACAGGTCAGGACAGGTCATGGCAGGTCATTTATGGCGAGGCCTTGTTGATCTTTATCTGAGTACCGCTACAGGTATGCTACATGCCATATATATATATATATATATGCTCAGCCTATTAGCACTTCGCATGATAACAGCTGATTTCAGTTCATTCGCGCCATCGCCAGTGTTCAGTATTCATATGATCTCATGCACTCAAGATCTTGCCACGTTAGCGTACTGCACATAACCCAGATAGCAGAAGGCTAACCATTCTGATGGGCCCCCCCCCCCATGGACACTTTTCAGCATGTAGCGTTAGCTAGCTACATTAGCCTTATAGTTACAGTGCAAGACATTAGTGACCAGCGCAAATGGAAAAAGAATCCGTAACTAACGGGTCGGCACTGGCGTGAAACTGTATCGCGCGACCTTAGTAGCCACTTGGCCCTGCAGTGGAAAAGAGGCTATAGCAGGCCTAGTTCTGGCCCACGTTCGATGCTCCTCCAGAGTCTAGTCAAAAGCCTAGACTCCAGCCAAACCTTTTTTTTAATACCCTCGCAGCTCTCCCAATGCTTTTGTCCATATAGTGTATATCTAATAGTGCTGGCGATGGCGCGAATGAACCGAAATCAGCTGCGAACATATTAACCCATTTTAAGGACCGTCCCACAGGGTTCTATTTTAGGGCCAATGAAACGGGTGTAAAAATTGTGATGGTGTTGAAGCGCTGGCTTAGGTACAGAATGTCGAGGGTTTAAGAGGTTAAATGGGAAATAACGCTGATCTGGGACGATTCATCGAACTTGTCCTGCCTTGCCGTGGCTTATCATGCTCCTTCAGTGGTCCGACCCTGGCGGTTTCCTTTAGCTTTGATGGCCACGGGAAGGGTGGTGCAGTTTGTTGTGGTCTGAGGCCATGGGCGAGGTGACGGTGAGGCTTGGAATGAATGCCTTTGACTAAACAAGCTCTTATTTATTTATTTATTTATTTATTTATTTATATATTATAATTTTCCATTTATTGACCATCACAAGACCAGTACTTCCTGTCTGCTACAGCAACAAGCGCTACAAACATGTTGATGATGGTGCATTGACTGTCTTTCTGCGTGTGTGTGTGTGTGTGTGTGTGCCCGCCAGCTGATTGCGGTGGTGATGGACGTTTTCACGGATGTCGACATTTTCAAGGACCTTCTAGATGCTGGCTTTCGGAGGAAGGTGGCCGTGTACATCATCATAGAGCAATCATCCGTTCAGCATTTCCTCAACATGTGTGAGAGGGCCAGCATGCACAGAGGACATCTAAAGGTGGGTTCAGACACTACCTACGTCAGGGCTGGGTGGTGATGTTATCTATAACCACATGTTCTTGTTAAATTTGCTCTACTGTAGACTGGCCCCCCTCAACAGTCCCATGTTTTAACACTGTACATTTCACAGTGGGGGGCGTTAGTAGTCGAATGTTGGCCGATATGCAGGTGCACTGCCCTACTGCTTTCCTGGTATTGTAGCTTTAGGTGTTGGCACATTCATTTCTTTCCTAATGACAACATTCTAAGCATACTACCCGTTCCCGTGCCGGCAGCAAAAAATTCAGCCTCTGAATTGTTAAAGATAAATGCTTCAAGTTTGAAGACTTCCCACTAGGGCTGGGCAGCATGAGATTGTAGCACTGTGTTCATTATTAAGCCTGTTTATGGACTAATATCTCCTATTCTAATGTATAGGAGTGTTTATTGAGGGTGTTTAAGGACTAATATCTCATATTCTAGTGTTTATGAGTGTTTATTAAGGCTGTTTATGGACTAATCTCCTATTCTAGTGTATAGGAGTGTTTATTAAGGGTGTTTATGGGCTAATATCTCCTAATCTAGTGTATAGGAGTGTTTATTCAGGCTGTTTATTGACTAATATCTCCTATTCTAGTGTTTAGGAGTGTTTATTAAGGCTGTTTATGGACTAATCTCCTATTCTAGTGTATAGCACCATGGTCCTGGAGGAACGTTGTTTCGTTTCACTGTGTACTCTGTATGTAGTTGAAATGACAATAAACCCACTTGACTTGACTTGACTTGACTTGACTAGGAGTGTTTATTAAGGGTGTTTATGGACTAATATCTCCTATTCTAGTGTTTAGGAGTGTTTATTAAGCCTGTTTATGGACTAATATCTCCTATTCTAGTGTTTAGGAGTGTTTATTAAGCCTGTTTATGGACTAATCTCCTATTCTAGTGTATAGGAGTGTTTATTAAGGGTGTTTATGGGCTAATATCTCTTATTTTAGTGTTTAGGAGTGTTTATTAAGGCTGTTTATGGGCTAATATCTCTTATTCTAGTGTTTAGGAGTGTTTATTGAGGTGTTTATGGACTAATATATCCTACTCTAATGTATAGGAGTGTTTATTGAGGGTGTTTAAGGACTAATATCTCATATTCTAGTGTTTAGGAGTGTTTATTAAGGCTGTTTATGGGCTAATATCTCCTATTCTAGTGTAAAGGGGTGTTTATTAAGCCTGTTTATGGACTAATATCTCCTATTCTAGTGTATAGGAGTGTTTATTAAGGCTGTTTATGGGCTAATATCTCCTATTCTAGTGTTTAGGAGTGTTTATTGTGGTGGTTATGGGCTAATATCTCCTATTCTAGTGTTTAGGAGTGTTTATTGTGGTGGTTATGGGCTAATATCTCCTATTCTAGTGTATAGGAGTGTTTAGTAAGCCTGTTTATGGGCTAATATATCCTATTCTAGTGTATTGGAGTGTTTATTGATGGGTGTGTGGGCTAATATCTCCTATTCTTGGATATAGGGCTGTTTAGTAAGCCTGTTTATGGGCTAATATCTCCTACTCTAGTGTATATGAGTGTTTATTGGGGTGTCAATTGATGTAATGGGATGAACAAAACTAATAAGCATATTGATTTAAAAAAATGAAGCAATAAAAAACACTGAATGTTTATCTGTACTATCTTGACGCAAGAATATATGCTTGTGTGTGTGTTTGCATGTTTGCAGTATCTGCGGGTGCGCTGCAGCAGCGGCTGTGAATTTCACACTCGCTCAGCCAAGAAAATGCAAGGTTCCCTGAATCAGAGGTTCATGTTTGTGGACGGAGACCGGGCGGTGTCTGGATCATACAGGTGTGTGTTTATGTTATGTGGCTGAAGAAGAATACAGCGGTGAATCTAATTCAGGATTACAGTCCAACAAACGCCCAAAAAAGATCTGTGTCCAGTCTTTTACGTTGCTTCACTTTGAGTCCCATCTTTGTCTCTAATTGCTGGGTATGACCTTCGTGAGTATTATGTGGTTTCCAGTTATTTTAAGTAAGCCGTGGCCTGCGTGGCTGCATCTACTGAACAAATGGCTTTTGTTTCTCCTGACCTAATTGGAGCTCTAGTGCATCACTTGACTTCGGCTGTGATTCTGCTCGTCAGCTTCGGTTCGACTGAAAGTAACCTCGGTGCGATCGCTCTGTTGGTGCGATCCGTTGGTGGTTTCCAACCGGTGGTTTCAAACCGAAAGCAACGCCTGAGCACCTGAACGAACTCTGGTGCGGCGGCAGGACGTGATGACGTCCCGAGATGGCTGATTTATAGGCCTTCTTGCAGCTAGAGTTGTAGCCGGCCTACGTTTCTGTGTCTGATGCTGTAGTTTAACTGGGCTGTGTCCCAAACCACACACTACCACACAGTGTTTCACAACTAGCCACCACTAGAACTGCGTTCATTAGTGTAGCTGCCAAGTAAAGTGAAGACGTGTGAGTTAGGACGCAGCCTCAAGGCCAACTTATGCTTCAGCGCTGACTGGCTGTACGCAGTAGCCTACACGTAGCCGCGTACCCTACGCTCCCTACAAACGTGACTACGTGTTGTGGCGATGCAGGCGTATTTCCGACCTTCAGCGCTACGTTTAAATTCAGTTGGATGCAGATGTTCTACCAAATCATCAGATCTACCTGCATGTCCTTGTCCCTGTCTCTCAGTTTGCTGGACAAGCGCAGAAATGAAATTTTAGTTATTGCTAGATTTTAGTTTCCGACACCATCGTTTGGAAACCGGCGAGATAGTCAACGCTAACCAGCATTAAGAGCCCTCACTCGCCAGACTAGTGCTGCAGAGACATGCACTGACTAATAAGACCGGTTTAAGGGTCCAGCGGTTAGATGTGTAGGTTTTTCCCGCTGGTTATTGCTTGGATCACACAGGACCCACGGATGCACCCTCCTTATGCAGACCTCTACCTGCTTTTCTTGCTTGGTCCGGACCAACAAAACCACACTACAATTATACCCACACCCTTATTTGAGTTGCAGGTACGTTTGGAGATGTTTTGAGAGTGAGGTTATTCAAGCTGGATTAGTTGTACCAGGAGATTGATTGGTTGGGTAATTCCAATGGATTCCAGCTCCCTGTTTTGAGGGATCTCAGTAGGACTTCAGTGGCAAGTTTACTGTAATTCCTTTTACTGAAGTTCCAGAAGTCTTCAGTCTGTACTAATCGATACACAATTAATGCTAATATTCGCTAATGTCTGCTTTTCAGTTTTACCTGGACAGCTTCCCGCTTGGACCGCAACCTCATCACAGTCTTGACCGGGCAGGCAGTGGAAACCTTTGACAAACTGTTCCGGGAACTCTACTTGACCTCTCGTGGTGTCAGCTTGTCTAAGGTCCCACTGGTGAACCTCCCAGACCCTGACCCTCTGCCCGTCCCTGTGCCGGCCCCTCTTCCCTCGGCTGCCGTTGCCAGGAAACTGATCAACCCCAAATATGCCTTGGTGGATACGGCAAGCCGGACCTCTTCGGATAAAGTCAGCCCCAAGAACAGTAGCTCTCAGAACCAATTGCCCCTGCCCGTCAAGAAGCATCGGGAGGTTTTCGAGGAGCCGCCCAAGCACCCAGGGCTTGTGGGGTTGGCAAAGGCAGAACTTATTTCCTACTTGCCCATCTGGCCGGAGCCTGACCCGCCCAGCGATGTAATTGGCTTCATCAATATTCGGGACACTAGTAAGCCGCTGCAGGTGCATTTGATGCGATCGCAACTGTTTGAAACCTCACAGGCCATTCGTTTCAAAGACCCCTTCACTGGCCCGGCCGAGGAGCCTTTACCAGACAAGGCCAGTCCCTGCTCGAAAGCAGTGAACTCCCCCAAAACGAGTCCCGCAAAAGATACCGATAATCAACCGAAGCCCCAGCCTGAAAAGGAGGTTCCGTCCTTAGCTGAAACCACGCCTGCTGTGACACCCACCCCCACCCAAACTGAGACTCCAGCTGCCAAAGCTGACCCAAGTCCTCCTCAGTCACCTCCACAGCAGTGCTCCGCTCCCAAACCAACACGGCCCGAGAGTGACCCAAAGCCACCTCCAGGACCACCTGTTCCCAAGCCACGTACCTTGCAGCTGGTGATGACTGCGACGACCGATGGCCCTGAAGCGGTCCAGGTCAGCATGGTCAAGCGGGACCAGCCCCAGAAACCTCAAATGGCACCTGAACCTGTCAGTCCTCCACGATGCATAGCAAGAGAAACCTCAAGTTCGGACGAGTATGGAGAAGCACCCGAGGAGTCCTCTTCGGTCCCGAACATGGACCAGTCTGGCAAGGACAACGATCCTCGGGACACCGATGCGGACAGCACAAAGGTCATGTGCGCTCATTCGCTGAAGGACAAGGATGAGAGTTCCACGGCGTCGGACGAGTACTACGAATGCAGCGACTCGGAAAATCCCGGCACGCAAGACCAGCTCACTAACGGGCGGACTACTGGTTCAGGACGTATTGGGGGCCATAGCCCTGGATCCGACTCGTTGAACATGATGGCACGGCTTTCTCAGTCCATGCTGGACCTGAGAGCAGAACCCAGCACGGAGCCGGACTCGGACCCTGCTGAGAGGAACCTGCTGAACATACACAGCAAGTACACAGGAAAGGTAAGGGACTGGGGGTTTGTTTTTGTATGATTTCAGGACAGGAAAATAATCGGGGTGGTGGGTGGTGGGTGGTGGGGGCAGGGGTCGCCTTCTTTATGAGGACCTACCTAATGGTCCTGACTCTGACAAAGGTTTCAATCTGTACAATGAAAAGGTACATGCAAAACCAGGTTAAGATAAGACTAAGGTTTAGGGTTTTAGGGTTTAGCCTAGAAACACTGGCTTGGACGGTATTTATCGGGGTCAAACGGATGATCAACGGATGATGAAACAAACGTGTATCCTTTCAGCCGGCCTTTATGAACTAGGGAGTGTCCCAGATCCACTGCGCGATAAAGGTGTGCTTATGGTTTATGGGCCTTGTCTGGGTGTGCATGTTGTTAGGAAATCTTCCAGGGTGTGTCACGGCGCGTTCCAGAATACTGCCAGCACTTCCAGCAGGCCTAAACGTGCCAGAAGGATGGAAACACATTTGCGTAAACCCATTACCTTACCTTAAAGTGACTGGCTAGCTAAGCCGTTCAGAAGGAGGTTAGGCTAGTGTTCGTTTGGACTGTGAGGTGTTGTTGGCTTTGCTTTATTAGCTTCACCTTTACAATACACAGAACTTTTGGATATCTGAAAGCTATTGAGAAGGTATGTAAGGTTAGGCATCAGGGCAGACTTTTAACATGGTAAATAAACAAAGACGTAGTTGTGTGTATTTGAGCGTGTTAGCTTAACCTTATCCAGCGCTCTCCTGGGGGCAGGCCAGTATGCCCAGTTCCCCTCCCAACACCTAGTTTATCTAATCAGTCCCTCATTCATGTAAAGCAGGTGTCTGTACAGTGTCTGGAGGGGCCACTTTCAAACTTTTGCTGCCTTTGCTGACCCTTTATATTTATATATATATATATATATATATATATATATATATATATATATATGTATACGTGTGTGTGTGTGTGTGTGTATATATGTATATATATATATATATATATATATATATATATATATATATATAAAATATGAAAATTTTTCTAATGTTACATAAGGGAGTTTTACTACCAAAACAAACTGACTACCATTAGACATAATATAGAGGGAGTTTGGTTCAACATTACATTTGTTTTTTGCTAAAAATAATAAAAAAAAACTAACAAAAGAATTGTACCCACAAATCTCTGCTACCAAGGACATTACTTTACGTTTGCGGTTGCAGTTTATGAGCAATTCAGCTTAAAGCTGAGTAAGCACGAACTTGCCCCATTGTAAAGGACTATGAGGCGAGCTGTAATGCTGTGAAGCTGGTAAATTTATTCAGTAGGCCGTTAATTCAATGAATTCAGTCGATTTTATTTAAATGACTTGACATGCTGACAAGCTGTCTGACCTAAATACATAAAAACAATTCCAACATCAACATGAATACCATTAGCATTTCACCACCATCTCCATAACGGCAACTTTACAGGGGAAGTAATAAACCTTCCGTCCGCTCATCATGACATTTGGACGCATCGTAAATAACAACGGAAAGATTTACATCGAATCAAAAAGTGAAAAATTCGAACAAATTGGAGATGCAAGGTAGCGTGAGTTTCCATGGTGAAATCCGTGTGTCCGTACCTGCACTTTTGTTCTGTTAATGTGCGTTTCGTGTTTATTGTTATTTTAGGTGCAGTTTTGGCAAGTCGCCACATATTTGAAGCACCTAGTTTTTAATGGGAGGCAAGTAGTGGTTTGTGGCTTGGCCATGTTCGTGTATGTGTTGAATCAAGTTTGTTGAGTCACTGCTTACTGAATCAGTTGCTTCTTGATTCATGCGTTGACTCACTGCACTCTTCAATAGAAGAGCTCCTTATTTTAAACTGAAAATTAACTTTCATGAGAAAACATGAAAGATTTAGAATAAACCCAAATAAACATAAAGTCAGTGGTCAGTGAGAGTGTCTACTTGTAATTAACTCTATATAACATTAGAATAAACCCAAATAAACATAAAGTCAGTGGTCAGTGAGAGTCTACCTGTAATTAACTCTATATAACACTAGAATAAACCCAAATAAACATAACATCAGTGGTCAGTGAGAGTGTCTACTTGTAATTAACTCTATATAACATTAGAATAAACCCAAATAAACATAACATCAGTGGTCAGTGAGAGTCTACCTGTAATTAACTCTATATAACACTAGAATAAACCCAAATAAACATAAAGTCAGTGGTCAGTGAGAGTGTCTACCTGTAATTAACTCTATATAACATTAGAATAAACCCAAATAAACAAAGTCAGTGGTCAGTGAGAGTATCTACCTGTAATTAACTCTATATAACATTAAAATAAATCCAAATAAACAAAGTCAGTGGTCAGTGAGAGTGTCTACTTGTAATTAACTATATATAACACTAGAATAAACCCAAATAAACAAAGTCAGTGGCCAGTGAGTGTCTACCTGTAATTAACTCTATATAACACTAGAATAAACCCAGATAAACATAAAGTTAGTGGTCAGTGAGAGTGTCTACCTGGAATTAATTCTGTATAACATAGTCAGTGGTCAGTGAGTGTCTACCTGTAATTAACTCTATATAACATTAGAATAAACCCAATAAACATAAGTAGGTAAGTAAGTGGCTTACCTGTAAAAGTCTAGCTTCAGAAATGGCTGTGCACACACTCACATACACAACAATGACCTTGTGTTTATTTATTGTTTATGTTTATTCTAATGTTATATACTTGCTTATGCTTAACATGCTTGTTAATTTGACCTAATTTGCCGCTCTCTAAAACTTGCCCTATTGTTCACAGACACGCTTTAATGTGCTCATCTGAGCTCCTGAGGTAAACCGCTATGAGTTGCTACATGCAGAGCTATTCATTTTAATCACGTCTGTGATTTAGATGCTTAATAGGCTGCTTGTGACTGAACCTGCACTTGATGAAATATTAGATATTAGAGTTTTACTGCCTGAACAGCGCAAAGATGCCATTGATCTGCTGCCATCCTCAGAGGAAAAAGCAAAACAGAACAGTTCAAAATTATTAGGACAAATGCTGAGACGTGCTGAACTGTTTCCCAGCATGTGGAAAGTGTTGTGGATCTCAGTGATTCAGACTGAAAGGAATCTTTTGTTTTTCAAATTTAAAAGATTCTGTAGAAGTTGGCGAAGGTGCCACAGAAAGCACTTATTGAAAATAAACCCAAATAAAGAAGTTAGTGGTCAGTGAGAGTGTCTAACTGTAATTAACTCTACATAATATTAGAATAAACCCAAATAAACTTAAAACCAGTGGTCAGTGAGAGTGTCTACCTGTAAGTAACTCTATATGACACTACAATAAACCCAAATAAACGTGAAGTGAGTGGTCAGTGAGAATGTCTACATTTATTTAAGTTTATTCTCATGTTATAAAGAGTTAATTACAGTTAGTCAGTGGTCAGTGAGAGTGTCTAACTGTAAGTAACTCTATATAACATTAGAATAAACCCAAATAAACATAAAGTCAGTGGTCAGTGAGAGTGTCTACCTGTAATTAACTCTATATAACATTAGAATTAACCCAAATAAATGTAAAGTCAGTGGTCAGTGAGAGTGTCTAACTGTAATTAACTCTATATAACATTAGAATAAACTCAAATAAATGTAAAGTCAGTGGTCAGTGAGAGTATCTAACTGTAATTAACTCTATATAACATTAGAATAAACCCAAATAAACATAAAGTCAGTGGCTTCTGTATAAAGCTGTTGCGATCGGCCTGGAAAGGCTACCTTTAGTGGGTGGGGTTCATGTAAACTTGGGGATACAAGTATAATAAGTCAAGACTGTGATGTAACAGTTTAGGGTTTTGGAATTAGCTCGTTCAGCTCTGTGTTGGTTATACCACGGAGGAACAGTGTTTAGAACAGTATAGTAGAGCAGGTTTTGGGAAGCTGTTCCATTATTTCTCCATAAAAAACCCCTGATGAATGAATCACGACGTTGACGGTAACCGTATCCTTAAGGCACTGATGCTCCAGTGCTATTTTTGGAAGGGGCTCATGGTTTGGTTAGGCTCATACTGACTCTTGATATTCTTGGACATTTTCACCGACTCTCGCTTTCTTCTGCGTCCGCTCTGAAGTGACCACAGAGGTGGCGTCTTATGTAACTATTTATTTTGAGACTCGTTGCCTTTAGGGTCCTGTTGTGTGAGAGTGGCATATTTGTACACCATGTTCTTTTGCATCTGGTCCAGATGTTTCGAAAGCGCTTGGCTATGTATTTGATTGCTGTTTTATGGAAGTGCTTTCTGGTAGCAGTTACGCGAAGGTTTGACAGGTCTTCGGGGACGCTGCCAGTGGGGAGTTGTAACTGTGTATTACTTTCAATTACATACAATAAAACAAAGTGAGAAAATAACGAAACACACTTTGCTTAAAACGTTTTTATGTTTCGTAAATTGTATTTTTGAATTTTCGGAGGTTTCATAGGATTAGTAGCAGATTCTCTGGAATATGAAATATTAGGTTGCGTATAAGGGTGGGCAGTAGGATGAAATTTGATCATATTGTGATAAAGTTTGTAAACTTTGTTTGTAAGCATATTAAGGATGTCCTCAGCTTTTTAATTTCTCTGCTCTCCCACTTTTTTATACCCTTCTTATATTCTAGATTTGTATTATTATTATTATTATTATTATTATTATTATTTTATGTATTCATAATTGCTTTTTGGGTGTAACTGGGACCTCAAACTTGAGATCTCAATTTCATTCCACCCCATGTACCATATATGATTTTCAATGACAAAGTCTCTTTGCATCCTTAATTGGATGAAGAGAATTTACTGAAGTTACTGTATTAAGTATGGGAGAGTATTTGAATAGTAATTTAAGGATCTGCTGCTACTGATGCGTTTTTTACGAATCGTGTATCGTAAATAAAAAAAATATATTGTGATTAAAATATTGTTACTATATCGCCCACCCCTAGGTGCATGACACTTCACAAATGACATCATTTGTAAGAATAGCAAAGCATTCTGAGGGAAAGTCCCTCTCTTTCTAAAACACATCACAGCAGCAGCTCACACCAGTATTTGCCCAACCCAGACATAGTATTTGTTTTGTATGGGAACTAAGATAGCATTACAGTTAATGTTGAAAGATAGCCACGTTACATAAGCGCTGAAGTTGGTTTCATTTTGTCTTATTCACATTTCTTTCTTAAGTTGTCCAACAGTGGGCCTAGCAAGCAAGACATCCAACTAATATTAAATGTTTTGTCTGAAACTCATGTATATACAGAATTTTACACTAAATGTTTTTCTTTATGGAATCAAAAATAATTATTCGATGGCATCGCTCAAAGAACCATTTGTAGCACCTTTATATTTAAGAGTTTGAATTCTGTGGGTTATCATATACAGAGCTGAGCAGTGTTTTCTGGTGGCAATTAACGGGGACCAAGCACTATGCGCTAGTATGGATCCAGTAGATCACAAATAACAGGCAGTGTTTTTAGACTGGCCTTGTTGATAGTAGATGAGGGGGCTCAAAAGGGGTTTTTGGGACATGGTTTCAATTGAGTTGTTTAACTCTTTAATTCCAGAGCGCTTACCTCGGTGTTTCACTAGAATTTTCATGTTAAAATCATGTTTTTTTAGGAATGATGAATAGTTACATTTGCATACGCCCCTATTTGTGTTGTGTATTTCAATACAGCCTTTTTTCTCATTTTTTTTGTGCTAGGAATTCTGTAAAGTAGGACTGAAACAATAGTAAAAATAAAAAGAGGATAGTCTGAAGTTATATATATATATATATATAGTAATGTAAAGTAATAATAACTGATATTATTAAATATTGTGGAAAATTACTGGTAATTTTTGTTTGTGATATTTTCTTGTTTTGTTATTTACTTACTTATTTATTTATTTATTGGCCAATGTACCAGTTTGGAATTGTTTAGGTTTCCATATTTTTTAGAAAACGTATTTCATGACAGATTTAAGTATTTTGATAAAAGTACACTACATTGTATGTAAAAAAAAAAAAAATAGTGTCCAACTTTTACATGTACTTTCATCAGCATAGTTTGTAAAGTGTAGTAGTGTATGGTTTACGGCTTTTTTGCATTGATGATTTAGAAAATGACCTCAGTATAACAGAATACTGCAAAACTTTTAGACACTTTCTTGAAATTCCAAGGAAATCAGATTGTTTTGCATTTTATATAAAAAAACTCAACCTTTTTAACATTGTTTTAACATTTCTGGGCCATTTCAAAAGATTCTAATAATATTCTGTTAAAATCAGGATTTCAAATTGAGAATCTATTGAGAATCCCCAGCAATGTTGTGCATGATAAATTAAGGAAGTTTGTGCATTACCTGGGTAGAGCACTCTGCTGATCATGCCAGGTAGGATGATGAAGATCATCGGTAGCATCTTCAGGTAGCTGGCGAAGATGGATGCTCCTTTAGCATGGCTCAGATTTTTGGCCGAAAGAGACCTCTGCACGATCACCTGAAAGCCACATCATTCTGTTTTGAATGTTACATGGATGTCACGTTCTGTACAGCACTGAAAGAGGTTCTTTTACTCAAGGATAACAATAGCAGAACCTTTTTTTAGTGCTGGTTGAGACACTGGCATTTACTTTTATATATGAAGAACCAATTAACCAGCTTGCCATGGTCTACAGAACCTTTGAAGAACCTCGTTGTTTAAGGGTCTATCTTTTTTCTGAAGCTGTAAATTTGTGCCTTATTTCTGCCTCCTCCTCTGTTGCAGATGTATCCGCCAATGTCGAGGTCTCCTGTTCGAGATGCCTACAGCAGGGCTAAAGTGGTGATCGCCAAACCAGGAGTCTTCCATCGCCCTCCCAAAAGCAGTGCCCACGTGATCGGAGGTCACCGATATTGGCAGGGCAAATTACATGGCCCAGAACGCTCCCTGAATAGAGGGCCCCCTCAGCCCAACGCCAACCGCACCGGCCGGTCCCCGCGCAGGCACATCTCCCCCTACAGGGCTGGAGGACTGAGGACCAGCCAGTCGCCAACCAACCGCATGGCTCACGCACACTCGCGTTCCCCCGCTCATCGCGTCACGCACACACACACGCACTCCCCCTCGCCGCGGAGGCGGAATGAGGCGCAGGCCCCAGTGGGAATCTCATTTTCCAAGCTTGCCAGCTTCAGGAACCTAAGAGGGAAGGTACCGGGAATCATAGGGGGCGTGGCCATGGGCGAGAAAAGGGTAACGCATGGGCACAAAGACAGTTAAGTGTTACACTGGAAATGCTGTGAACCTGGGAAAACTGGGCGGAAGTATCCCTTTGTGTTGATGCCAATTGTGCAGCAGACACACACTAAATAACTGGACTGGTGGGTGTGTAAAGGGGACAAAAGACTCAAACAGACGCAAATCGATGCTCTGTGCTCTCTGGAATGTAGTCTGAGGTGAATGGGTGATGGATTTTTCCACATGGTGAAGGCGGTCTCAAACCTAGGTTACAAATCTTTTGTTTTGCTCATTGAAGAGCACGTAAAGCTCTCATCTCAAAGTATCTGGAAGCTCATTGCTTCACACACATGCACCCTTGGTATTGCTGTTGATAGGAATGTTCATACTGGACCAGATTTTCTCCTGCAGAGAGGATCGGAAAGGCAGAAAACCAAAACTTTACATGTCTTTAGATGATTGTTTAGATGATTGATTTCCATGAAGGGTGCTTATGTTCTTACTGGAGCGATTCCTGGACTTTTTACCTGCTGACAGAATGTATTAGACGTTGGATAGTTGGGCAAAAACAATAAAACCCTTTTTCTAAGCATCCTTTGTTTTCAGCAGTGATTTTTTAAATTAATTAATTAATTAATTAATTTTAATTTAACACAGATTTGAATAATAGAGGAAACTATGAGTGATGCAAAATGGGAAAAATAAGACATGATTCTAATGAACTAATCAGAACTAAGTTGATATTCCCAAAACATTGAAAGAAAGCCACGCTTCGTGAGTTCGAACAGTTGTAGCAAACAAGAATTCTGGGCCGGTACTGGACCCAGGAAGAATTTTAGGCCGGTTATTTATCTGATTAGCTGGATCAGGTGTGGTGTTGGGAGCAGAGTAAACATGAATGTCAAGGTATCCTCCAGGACCAGGGTTGGGAACCACTCTGCTAGAAGGGGTATAAGGGGTATATGAGGCAGAATGCGATGCAAATCCTCACAACAATGTTCCAAGCCTTCCTCAAAGACTTGTGGTTGCAGCTGCAGAAAATGGGGGTCAGCCATTTTTTTTATTATTATATCATTTTAGAAGAAACAGCATACGAGCGGGTGTCCACAAACTTTTGACCGTCATACGATCAAGGAACGACTGAAATAGGCATTAAACTTCTGGCTTTTGGGCCACCATATGAGGTTGATGGGTGTGTGGGTGTGTGGTTTACCTGATCAGTGCACCAGTACCAGGTAGCGAGTATGGTTAAGCCCAGCGTCATGCCTGGCCAGGGCAGGTCTCCGTCCACAGGGTCTCTGAACAGGTGCATGGCGTCAGCCCGTGGTAGGTGACAGGTTGTGTTGGGGATGATCTTGGACGGCACAGCTTGCAGATACACGTGTTCCAGGTTACTGTAGCCTCCGATCTTGTTGAATGCTAAACCAAATTGACACATTAACAGTGGGAGGGTTCAGTGTGTGGTGTGGGCCAGTCATGGAAATCAATGGTTAACCGGTCATGGGCACCTAAGGCTCAGTAAAGTACGTAAGGGGGCGAAGGCTATCCCATCTGCACTTGGTGGGGGTTTTGGAAGGATTACTGCTAATGTCCTGGTGCCAGTTACCACAGGACGCTTTCAGTGGTCTTCTGGAGTCCATGTTTTCGAAAGGGTTGATCGTTTTTTTGAAATGCCCCATGTTCTAAAATATACGTTCTACTGTCAGAAAATGGATAATGGAACATGATTGAAGATCTTCACAACAGGACTCCTTGACCCACAGTAGCCCTTTTGCCAGTTCAGCCCAGATGGGATAGCCTTTGATGTGCTAACGTACCCCCACCACCATATCGCCCGGCCCTTCCTTGGACCACTATTGGCAGGTCCTTACAACTGCTGACCAGTCGGGTCACCGGTCACTGCCTAGAGCTGCCGCTAGTCCTGCATGGTTGAAGCCACTGGTGTCAAAACACCTGCTTCAGGTGTGCTGGATTAGCAAGCTAGCCGGGGGGGTGGTTACCCTTTCATTATGGCATGCAGGATTGATTATCATCAGGTAATCGGCAGATTATCGTTATGGCCTTAAACCATGACCATGTAAACAAACAGCCTTTGTAAAATGAACACCACCACATTGTTGAGTCTTGCAGAAGTGGATTGTGGGAAGATAAAAGCCAATGGAAAGTTTTCCCTTTTCAAACACTTTGCTTGTGCTGTTGTTCGTGCGTTTTACAGGAGGGTTAGGATTTGCTGTTTTGTTTCCTTGGCAAAAAGCATGCATTTTTCTGTGTGTGTGTGTGTGTGTGTGTGTGTGTGTGTGTGTGTGTCTGTGTTTGTGGGTGGGTCTGTTTCCTATTTGTGTGGTGAGTGTGTGTGTGTGTGTGTGTGCTCAGCATAAAAGAATACTTTAGCATTCTTTATCAATCTTTTTCCAAAATTGCTTTTGTGCTTGCGTTGCCTTCAGGGTCCCATTACAAGCTTTAATGAGGTTAATGAGTGCATCCCTCCAATTATACTGTGCAGAGCTCTCTGTGTGTGTGCATGTACATGCTATTATATAATGATTCATTATGACGTACATACAGTGTGTCTGTAGGCAGTCTGTCCTAACAACAAAAAAAACCCCTACATACTGTATATGGAGGCATTTGGCCTAAAGGCTGAGGCCTGACCTATACATATATGCCAGTAACCCGATAATATCAGCACTGACACTGATGCCGGTCAGATTTGATCAGTATTAGCTATAAGCAATCAAAACAACTGGCTTATTTTTGGCTGCTGCATTGCTGGGATTTGAACTGATGGTCTCCTGGCTATAGACCAAGGAGCCACTGGATCTCCCGATATGTGCCACTCCCTAATTATATGACTTCTTTAGAAAACAGGCATGGAATTGGACCTTTCAGCTCTATAGACAACCTCAGTCAGAGCTATGTATACTGCAGCAATGCCCAACAATGGTTTCAGGAACAGTGTTGGTGTTTGTTTTAGCCCTGCGGCGTTCACCCAAGCTAACATCTCTCTGAGGAACATCAAGTCCTAGCTTAAACCTGTGACTGACATTCAGGAAATTCCACACAGCGTGGAGCGGCAATTGTGGCCAAGTGTATTTACCACAGAACTGTGGTGGGTTTTTTGCTAAATCAGCAACTTGCACTGGTTGTTTCGCTGTTTGGGAACTGGAGAAGAAATCCCAAAATGGAGATTTTGAGGGGTTCTGCCTCTACATTTTGGCTGACTGACTGTTTGTGGGCTGCAAGGCAGTCTTAGTGCAGTTTAGGGAGGCCCGGATATATTCGGAATACATGCAAAATTATTTGGCAGGCCGGATTAGAACACGTACCAGATTTTTGACACTTCTGTACGACAAGCTAAAACGTTCTGTAGTGGGAGGTCTGCACTGTAGTGGAATTTTTGTTGTATTTCAGTTACTGTCAGCCTCAGACACTGAAGCCCAGATACAGAAAAATACAGACTAATGGGGGACCTATACAATATTATGCTGGAGATGTCACTGTAAAGTATGATAGAATTCCATTGGTTGAGAACAGGTATACAATTTTTTACAGGTATCCAAAAAATCCATATCAATTTTTGATACAATTTCCAGCCCTCATGAAAACGGACTAATAGAATCTAGTCAGAGTGATAAATGAAGAAGCACCACAGCAGAACTAAGGTAATATATGCTTAAAAATGCTTAAAACTCATGGTTATGTACATTGTCTAATATATTGTGAATAGCAATAATCTAATACCAATTAAAGACAAAAATATTTATCAGTTCTCTGTACTTGACATAACTATCATAATTAGATTTCAAGCCTAAAATGAAGTTGCAGTAGAAAAAAGGTCTTAAAAGGCCCCAAAGAAGAAACTATCATGTGATTTTTGTGGTCTGTGCTTGTGTGTACAGGGTTGACGTGTGAAACAGGAATGGGGATTTGGAAAGGGCTTTCATAGTTCTGAGTAAGTATCTATTCCGCATTTTTAGTCACATAACAAACTACCCTAGATATCTAAAATGTTCGAAATGTTAATAGTTCAAATATTTAAGGTTTTATCAGTCACTCGATGAGCTCACTATTGGGGTGAGTTCAGCTTAAAGTAATGTTTTTCCACTCTGGTTAGAACTGGTTTAACAGTAAGTTTGTTATGGTTGGCAAGCATCCACAGTCAGTGTTATTGAAAACGAAAGGAATTTGACTGCCAATACCAACTATGATTTAAAAACACATCAATCTAGTCTCTGAGATCTATGTATCAAATTTCTGTATCAAATTGTGAGGTTTATATTTACCTGCAAATTTAGTACTGGAGTCGCATTGTGTTTAGTTAATTAAAACACAAAAGATATGCATGCAAAGCAAAAAAAAAAATTCTGTCTTAGCATTTGAAAACTCCAGCTGTCCTTCTCATTGTGGCAGAATTTCACAATGATTGGACAAACAGAAATGCTCTAAAAGTTCTTTAAAGAATATCTCATTGCATTAAGCTATTTTTAAGTTTTCTCCTATAAAGTTGTCATTTCAGAGATACAAGCTTTGTGTTACGATCTTGCAGGGTGAGGGATATGATGGAGAGCTGTGTTGTATACAAAAACAGACACAACAGTCTCTTTGTTTTCTTTTCAGCCGTTAAACACACCCATGTTAGAGATCCCTATTGAGATCTGTCCTATTACCCTTTTCACGCACCATTAGGCTTAATTACCCCCTCCCTCCAGTCTAAGTTTCAAATACTGCTCTTGACCCATGTCTGTGGCATTGCAATTTTAGTATTTCTGTCAGAAGTGTCATTCTGGGACACTTTTGGCATGCTCTTACAAAACATATGTAGGTCAAAAGACAATGTAGGTTACAAGAAAGCACTGACTAACCTCTGGACAGTTTCAAAACTGTCTGGAGTTTTAAAAGGATTACTAGAGGGAGGTCCTCTCAGTACTTACAAAATCTAGAGGAATTAGGAGGGGAATTTCCTTTCCAGAACCATAAAAAAAATCAATCTAATAATAAATTAAACAAACATCATCTTATCTCGAATACTACATACTTAAATGTGCTAAAGGTTAGGTACCCCTGGTCAACACATTTCCTCCACATGAAAAGTAACCCACACATTTGCCTTTTTCTACACAAAAGAAATTAATAAGTGTACCAGATAATGCTTGGTGAAATCGTCTCTATGGTTTGGGAATATGACTTATAAAGCTTTTAATATTTGTTTAACATACTGAATAATGATAATAATGAAAATAATAATAAAAAGGAAAGTTTGTGAACAAACTAATTTGGCTTGAAAAATAAGGATAATAATTTCTAGACAGCTGATGTTTTTTTTTTATTAACTTTTTTGCTTTACCTTTAATTTCTTTAATGGGCATACAATATTTATATAGTGATATCTGGTTGAAAGTGCTTATTTTACTTATAGAATATTTAATGGTGTTGCTAGGCATTTGCTATAAAGTTACTAGGAAGTCTAAAAAAAGACATTACTGAGCCTAGTTCCACTGAAGCATACTCTACAACATAGCCTCATTCTTCTCTTGCAGTGAAGCCTGTGTTGACATGATTTATATGTTATGTTATACTAGTATGTGATTTGCCTGCTGTTGGCTATATTGGCTTCCTTTCCATTAGCTATGTGCTCACGCGTGGCATGTCAGTGCAGTGGAGCTTATACGTCATGTCACTGTCATCATGGTGTTATCATGTTAGTGTTTTGCCTAAGGACGCATTGGCTTCATGCTTCCATCTAGGATTCCTAAAGCTTTTCTTGTGAAACAGACAAGTGGGGCATACTACATACCACAGGACACGTTCAGAGTTTTTTCGTGGAGTCCATGCCTCAATGGGTCAGAGCAGTTTTGGTGGCATTAAGGAACCCTTCACAATATTAAAGTGCTAACAAGCTCTGTAGCCTTGACTTGAGACATGAGTTACATGTTCATGCGTAATTGAATTGACGGTTTAATGTAATTGACTGACCTGTAATGGTGAGAATGACTGCACCAATGATCATGATGAAAGTCTGGAGAGTGTCTGTGTAGATCACAGCAGCTAAACCACCTAGCGAGAAAGCAAGTAAGACAGAAGTTTTATTTCGGGCTCATTTTTATTTTGATAATGCTTAAAAATACTAGCTTCATTGCAAACTTTTCATTATGAATGGGCCAATGGGAATGGGTCAGTAGAAAAGGTGAGGCCTCTATTCCATTTAAAAGTATTTCTTTCTGTTTTACTATTCTGAAATTTTGCTAATGACAGTAACAGTATTCCCTAGGCTTACAGCTCTACAGCAAATGGTTGGTATGCACTATGAAGTTCTGCTGTTTGTCATCTTAACACATACTTTTCTAAACATATCTATTGCCTGTCGAGATTGCGCTACTGATATGTCATTTTAAGCATTTTTTTCTCCTGTGCATTGCATACATTTTCCATTGCATCAAACAGAACAGTTGTATTTATCTATTTTTATTTTATTTTATTTTTATTTTCATTTTTATTAATAGACAGTGTTGAGTAGAATAGCGTCTGACCTATAACAAAATTATTTGTAGTAGTATTATTATTGGTAAAATAATGATGCATAAAAGTACAAATTTAGTGGGTCATAAAAATATTACTGTTTTGAAAATATGAGAATACAAGTACTAAGAATCTTTAGAACTGATTTTAATGTTTTATTGGTTTTCAAAGCTCTGAATGGTTTTATAGGTCTTTGTTTTATGCATATTTTAATTGGTTGGCTTTTGAAGTCTTTGTGCTTTAGATATATAAATAAAGATTGACTTAAGAAAGACTTTTAGCCTAAGAACCAAAGTTTGTTTGGTCTAAAATAAATTATTGTGAGAAAGACCAATTAAAAATGGTGTAAATAAAAAAAAGTGTAAATTAAGCAGAAGTAATTATTAGAACCTATTATTTATTCATTGCTAATGGGGGGAAAGTAAAATCGAAATAATTTTCTCATAAATATACTTGAGTAGAATAAAGTGATTAAAGTACAAATAAGTTACAAATATCACTAAGTAAACTCAAATAAGTATTACCCGCTTGTGTTTATGGAGTACGTTTAAAGGGCAACTGGCACAAAGTGTTTAACAAAGAGTAGATAAAACTTAATAATAATGACAACAAAGAATCAAACACCAATAAAACACAATAGACACTATAACAACTGGAGAGTTAAGGCATTACAGTGAATGTCAAGATTGCTGCAGTCTTAAGCTGAGGAATGTTTAACATGTGTGTTGAAGGCACAAAGAGGAAATGTAAGGGGTTAAATTTACAGCTCATACCTGAACTGTTGATTCATTGTGTCTCCACAGAGTGAGCAAACCAAAAAGTACTCACATACCTGCAATGGTGTAGAGTGCGGTCACCACCAGCATGAGGACAGTGGAGAGGTAGAGATTCCAGCCCAAACATACCTGGACAAACAGGGCTCCAGAATACAGATCTGTCTGTACACAAACACACCCATAATAAATAACGTTGTAAATAATGTCTTTGTGTGTAAAATCTACATAGTGGAAAATGTAGTGAATATATATATATATATATATATATATATATATATATATATATAGATAGATAGATAGATAGATAGATAGATAGATAGATATAGATAGATAGATAGATATTTTATCTACAGCAGTTATATTTATTTATAATCAATGTACTGATTTAATGTTTTTACGCTGTTAACGCTTTACAGTCTGCACAGACAGCTTTAGCTCTGCACTCCAGCTGCTTTCAGTGTGCAGCAAAAGATTCAACCTCATTCTCCTGTGTGTTTTCCAATGAGTTGCGAATGAGAATGAACTTCTTCTAAATGGTAATGTGGAATCAGGGGAACTGTTCTTCTTGTGGTGGACATGCTTGTTTACCTTTTATGGTTTTGAACTAGTTAGAGCCAGATATTGTGAGTGTGTGTGTGTGTGTGTGTGTGTGTGTGTGTGTGTGTGTGTGTGTGTGTGTGTGTGAGAGAGAGAGCGAGAGTGTGTGAGTCAGTACACTTACTGAGATTTTGGTAAACACAGACAACATCAGGCTGAGAGCTGACAGGTACATGCGAATTCTCTCTCCCCCAAAGCGTCGGCCCAGATACTCCGGCATTGTGACAATCTAAAAGAGAGAGAGAGAAGGGGAGAGAGAGACAGAGAGAGAGAGAGAGAGAGAGAGAGACAGAGGAGTATGATTTGAGTGTTCTAGCTGGCACAGGGAAAATGGAGCGGCCCCCAGATAACACACCCATGTGGGGCCTGTATGGGTCGCCCAACAGGGAACCATTAGGTTTTGTCCATGGGTTTCATGTTGGCCCCACATATGGATGCCCATCAGGGTCAATGATGGGACCAGTAGGGGTTAAACATGGGCCCCATCTGGGTTGTACACTGCATACCGGGCCTAGGCAGGACCCATGTGAGATTACGGTGGGCTGTAAAGTCAGGGCCCATTTGGGAAGCTCAACTGGGTCCCAGTAACAACACATGTACAAACCCACTCAGAGCCCATGCCTACCTGGAAGCTACCTAGTCCAGCCTAAGACTTAATACTTCGACTGATTTTAGCTGTGATACACACCCTCCACCATGTTTAACAGAAACCACCTAAACAAGTATATTTGTATTTGTAGTTTTCATTCATGGGGGGAATACTGTGTCCCCATTTCCTTTGATTGTTAGGGACATATGTTACCTTCGTAGCACTCAAGCTACAACATTTGACACCAAATATGTTTTGATGGAAAGAAAAATATGTTATTTTGACCTTATGGCTGAACCCCTGCTGAAAAGAGCACTGACAGAATTATTTGGACAGTGGATTTAGACCACTGTAATACTCCACTCCTGGACGTGTATGATTCTGCTGTGTGATCATGTGTGTATGTATGTTTTTATGCGAATGTCTTTGCCGAAGACGTACCCCTGAAGACACATACACTGGGACAAAGATCCAGGCCAGAGCCAGCAGGACATATGTTGCCTGAAAAAAAAAAAAGGAAGAATGGAGAGCATTTTTTAGCACCTCCTCTGGCTCCCCCTGCTGTTCAACACAGAGAACTACAAATAAATGAGAAATGTATTATTGTGTTTATTAATTTAATGAAATTGGTAACTCTTTAATCCACCTTGCTATATAGCATTGACACAACCCTGTCAGTGACATCAACATCATGGCAGGTACTATGACATTCAGTGTCAGGTAATGGTGAGAATACACTGCTGTGTTCATGTACATCATTTTAGTGATGCTATGTCACTGTTAGGTGAAAATGCTTAGGTAAAGTGTTACCATATAATTCCAAAAACTTGTATCTTCGTATATGAAATCCGGTAGTTGTTATTTATATTCGTCATTTCATGATGAATGGACCAATAGAAATGCTCCACATATACTTGGAATAAAAGCTTATATCAATTTTACCTTAAAATTAGTTGATTTTTATTTTTTTTTATTTTAAAATTATTGGAGATTCAAGGTTTTGATATTACAGTAAGTCAATATAAGTCAATGGTAAGTTCTGAACTTTTTTAGAATAGATATGCTTTCATAATTTAAGTATATACATATTTATAAATTGTATAGTTTATTTATATTTATATATAATTTATATATTTATACATTTTATAAATATAAAACAAAAATAATTAATATTGTTTATTGAATAATATTGTATATGTTTTTTAACATACATTAAATATACTGGTCCAGCCCTACCTAGGCATGAATAAACGTTAATACTGAGTGTATCTGAATATCAAAATAACGTACAGTCATAATCAGAATATACAGTACGGAAGTCTGAAAGTATGAAAAGTCTAAAAAAAAAAAACAGGACAGGTGGTGCATGTACGTCACTAGACTTTCTCAAAAGGGGGGGGGGGTGTTAGAGGGGGACTGGCGAGACTCACGTTCCATTCGAAGCCAGCCACTGCGATGCCCCCTGCAGCCCCTGTTCCAGCCAGACCAATGAATAGCCCTGATCCCTCACTGCTGGCAAACAGAGACGCTCCAATCTGCACAGCATTCATTTAAGAGTTATTACACAGCAACAGTGAATACAAGGACCTTACTTAGTCCATAATTGGAGTTCTGTAATATGAAAATCAAGAAATAATTGCTGTATTATTTGTAATAATGCACAATAAACACCCTGTTATGCACATTATTTAGGTACATTTAGTCTCTAATTAGTAAAGCGTACAACCTATAGCACCTGAAAGGCCTATTACACAATATCCATTCAACTCTTTTACATGGTTTTTACGTTTTACATATGGAAGTCATACTGGCATAATAGAGATTTTGCTTTTTCAACCAAAGTAGCATGAATTGATACTGGAGTTGTGATGCAAATTGTCTCTTTAATAACTTAACAGGATCTTTACCACCCTGTTATGCACATTATTTAATTACGTTTAGTCTCAAATTAGAGATGCAGAGAACCTCACATTAGAATATGGAACAATTCTTGCTGTTTTAGCGATTATTAAACTCTTATTAACTTAATAAAACTCACATTAAGCAACAAACCTATCTAGAATCCATGAATCAAAGTGCAGACAACACTTTGATCATCATACTAGTACTATACACTAAAAACACATAAAGGTCATAATTTATAAAACCAAAGAGTTTATTTTACATTATTATAACTAATAATGCTATTATTAGTCATTTTCACATTTAACACTATGAGTTAAGAAAGATCATAATGAATAAAGTTTTTGATGCATCCAAGCATGAGCACATTTAAAAAGGAAATCAACACTTAATAATATACATATAAAATAATTGGATAGCATGACTTGCTAATATCTAATTATAGTGAAAGCTTAGTTAGTGTTAGTGCAACCTGTTACCCCGTGTGTCTAATCTCTTTGTAATGAATTTAAATTTGTATTTTTTAATACATGCATTTATTCAGCATTCTAAAAGTACATCAAATTACCGACCTATACTCAGAGCATCCTCAAATCACAGACATATTGTCCCTCATTTCTCAAAGTCTACACAAGAAGTGATGCATTGTTGCAAATTCAGTTTAGTTTGAAACTAATACTAATTAAAAAAAATATATATTAATAAATGATACATTTATTATTGTTATTAAAATGAATAACTACCACATTTAAGCTATAACAAAAATCTAAAAAGATTTTAAGTAATATTTAGATTTTTAAAGTATTTTTAGGTTTGAAGTAGTTAAAGTTTGAAGTAGAAGATGCTAAATTGAAAAGTTTGGTATTTTTGTCAAAACAAGACTTAAATTGGCTTAAAATGCATGGAAATCAAACTATTTAAAAAGATACATACATAACATTGCTATCAAAAAGTCTATTTCATTCTCATTATTCTCTACATCATCTATTACATTTGGACGTAGCAGGAAAATAATTATTTTATGACAAATTAAATATATTTTACATTTATTTATTATTAAGTTATAAACAGATTTGCCTTTGACAGCAGTGGTAAACAATGTGCCATGTTACTGTAGTCACTATATTTTCTATTAAAAATGATGTACTTCTAAATCAGTAGCCCCAGAAATCTTGTTATTTGTAAATCCAATAAACTTTGGTTGCATATTTGCTCATGTAGATATTTAATCATCTGTTCAATCATTCACCTCAGAAAAACAAACCTTTACAACAATATTTGTTACAAATAAAGCTTTTTTTTTTAACCTAAACATTATAGAAGCCTTTTATCTATAGTATGTAGTCACTTGAAATTTCTTAATATCTAACTATATATTTTTTCTAACTAAAAGTTCTTCAAATCTCTTACCGGCCACCATGCCATGTCTCTGCCAGCCAGGAAGTAGCCATTAAGAGTGTTTCTGCTTACCCTGCAAGATGACTGACACCAACACACCGCACACACACACACACAACACTTTAAATAGTAATGTATTTCACATATTAACACTTCATGTGTCACGTTATCACATTTAAAGTCTTGTAAACAGTGAGCCAACAAAAAATCCAAATAACTCACAGTACTGTAAGTATTTAATGTTTTTCACCAGCACTGAACTAACACATAATCCTAATGGATGGTTTTTGTATGTACAACTAAGAATTTAACAGCGCACCTTCACAACTTTATTACTAGTTAATAATTACATATATATATATATATATATATATATATATATATATATATATTAGAGTTAGAGTTATATATATATTATAATTATTATTAGAGTCCTATTGAAATTCAGCCACCACTACTACAGTTAATCCAACGCTAAGTACAATAAAGTCAAATACTTTTATACTATTTTTATACTATCACTAAAAGTGAAACATTTATTAGTATTTTGAACAACCACCACCTGAAAGTCAAACTTCTGTTAGTATTTAAGCATCTTAAAAAAGTTTATTACAGTTTTCAACACTAGGCACATTAAAAATGTGTAACAATTGTATTATTAAATAACTAATTGGCTCATTAAACTCAAATATTTTGGTAAGATAATATTTATCACTAAGACACTTGAAGTATAATTTGTTTATAATACTGTGGGTAAAATCAAATTTTACAATTTTAACACTAGGTATCTTAAACCTTGTTTTTTTGTTGTTTCTTTAATACTATTTTTAACATTTGACACTTATTACTGCTAAGATAATGTTTAATACTAGGATACTTAAAGTACAATTTATTTATAACACTTACTAAGATGAGGTATAAAAAGCAATTCCATTAACATATGGCCATTTTTGAGATCTTTTCAAGATCCAAAAATTATAATTATAATTATAATTATAGGCAACCTTTCATTCCTATTTTTGAAACTAAGCACCTTAAAATCTTAAATGTTAATTACATTTTATTTATGATAATAGACATACTTTCATTACTGCTGAGATATACGTGATTAAAACACTTAAAGTACAGTTATTTTAGATTATTCTGTAGTTTCTAAGGTGAAGCATTGTAAAAGATATTATATAGTAAAATTACCAGCAAGAAATTTCCACACGTTAGTTATTTTAGTCGTGTTGAACTTCTACAAATGTTACTATTGTCATTTTAACACTAGGAATGTTATATGTTATATAATAACTAACACTAGGCACCTTAAGGTCAAACTTTTATACTAGCTAGGTCTAACTTTAACTGTTTGTATAGTAATAAAAGTCAAACTAGATCAAAAAGATATAGTAAATAAAGTAAATACCTTAAAAATAATTACGGAAACACTTTAGATACAACGGTTTATAACAACTTGGATGGATATGAAGTGTAATTCCTTCATAATTATGTTATTATGACTAAGACAATGTACAAAAGTCCAAACAGAGAGCCATAACACTTACCCATATACCAACTGCTACATTGAGTAGGAAATACGCTCCGATCACGATGATGTCAGACACGCTGAAAGACTGCGAAAGGGCGAAGAATTTAGTGGTAGTGTTAGCCGCCATGACCTGTCCTCACACTCTCCACACACAGACTGCAGAAAGTGAGGCAAGAGGCAAATGGAGGCAGAGAGAGCCTGGCACGGCTGTGTAAGTGAATTGATCATTAAACACATCAGTTTAATGAAGCGACGGTGCACTCACATAAGAACAGATACAGGGGAGGCCGAGAGAGAGAGAGAGGCCGAGGTGGAGAGAGCCTACACAATCATTAGTGGCTTTAGTTAGTAGACTTGGTGGCTCACACACACAAACACACATCCAGGGCATGCCTAGAGTGTGTTACCCCAACACCTAATGTGTGTAAGGGAGCCGAAATAACATCTCTAGACACTCTTAACAAGGTCAATGATTTACTCACACACAGTCCCCAGCACTCACCCATTAACACACACGTTCTCCATTAGCATTAATCTTACACAGGGACATATACACACACACACACACACACGCATCATCATCCATTCTAACAGGCAACAGGATGAGCACGTGAACTGTTTTCTGTGAAGGTTCCTTACCGTCCACAGATCAGTCTTGAAGGATGGCTGCTTTTACAGACTGACAGTTTGTGATAGTGCTGCGAGGCTATACCCACTCTGGGAGGAGCACAGGATTGCCAGAGCAGTGCTGCCTGGGGATAGTGGGTGGTTAAGGGCCTTTCCCAAGCGCACAACAAGAGGTACTCAGTAAGTCCTGGGATTTAAACCCACAGCCGTTCGGTCGCGGGGTCCTACACTCTACAGTCCTGATACAGACTGAATGGAACTCATGGCTATAATGCTAGCGAGAGTTCTGGCTAAATTGCTATCAAGGATGCTTACATTATACCCAAATAACATGTCCATGTGGGGCCCCATCTGGGTTGTACACTGGACATGGGGCCTAGATAGTAGCCATATAAAATTAAGGTGGGCTATGATGATGGGGCCTATTTGAAAAGCCTGGGTCCCAGTAAGAACACATCTACAAACCCACATTTCACCCATGTAAACCCAACATAAGCATAACCTTTTCTTTTTAATTATTTATCACTTTGTCTCATTTAACAGTCCCCTTTATCTTTTATAAATTAGTGTCATCACAACTATATATATATGTATATATATTTATACACACACTATAGTACATCTATATATACAGTCCCCTTTTATATATACAGCCCCCTTTACATTGTAATAATTGTATAAAGTAGTCTCATCACAACTAGCGTATATATATATATATATATATATATATATATATATATATATGTGGGTTCGATTCCCGGGCTCGGCAAGCTGCCACTGTTGGGCCCTTGAGCAAGGCCCTTTACCCTCTCTGCTCCCCGG
>NC_132892.1:3573885-3693885 GCF_030463535.1 Salminus brasiliensis | reverse complement strand
CTGAAGTCCGCAAGGACGGGCATAATTAGTAAATAAAGGAGTGCGGCGGTTGTTTGCGGAATGAATGTGGATGGTCTCGGGTCAAAAGCTGACACGCCTGACACAGTTAGTCCGGCAAAATCAGGCCTCCGATTTCTGGTCCAGCTCAGCTCAGAGCGAGCACCGTCTGAGCGCGTCCTCATTGTAGCCCAAGGTTTTGATAGTGTGGGCCTCTGAGGACCTGCCCTAGTCCTGTAAAATTCGGCGTTTATCGTCAGCTTAAGAAGCATCCAGGCCCAAGGTCATTTCGCTTAAGCACTTCTAATTGAATTATTACCCTAATTTGAGCCTCCTCATCCCACTTCTCATTATATTCTTTTGCAGGCTTCCATAGTCAGGCTGTCAGCTCAATAACGGCCTACCCTGGTTTGATCAAGTTGGCGTTCCTGTTTACGCTTCCCTCTCGTCAGTCTGTTTTGAAATCTACATCAGTTTAAGTGGGATCACTTAAACTGATTAAGTCTAAAAACTCTATAAACTCTATAGTTGAGAAACGCACTCAGTTCATTGTGTAGAATCAACGTTTTGCATATTTTGAGTTAAGGTAAATTTACCTAATTGAGTTATTCTAAGATGTTTCAGTTGAATATGGTGAAACCTTATAAGTAAAACTCATCAATTCTATTGCAAATTGGGTGTGTCCTTCCACCCCACACTCACCATTAGCGTGTAGTCATTCCCCCCAGGCTACCTTCCCATATGTGGTCATTTGGAATCTACACTGTGGTGGAGCTGCCTGGTGTCAGCATCTGTCGAGCAGTGTAGTCAGTAAACTGTGATGGGCCCTGTTGACCTCCCCTCCCCTGGTCCTCATATCTATAATCCAGTTTCCAGTCCTGAAATCAATCCATTAGGTTTCAATCAGGTTTTGCAGTGCTTCCATCAACACTGCCCTTGCCTTGGAAGACTGGGGTTTGGGCAGACACACCCACCAAACACCTGTAAGAGTCCTTGGGCAAGACTCCTAATGCTACATTCGCCTACCTGTGTAATATGATTGAGATGTAGGTCACGCTGGATAATGTAATGGACCAGTTTTGTGGACGTAGATTAGGACTGAATATCAATTAGGGTTTACATGTCAGATTGGATTGAGTTCGAAAACCCCCAGGTTTTTCTCAGTCATTTTAGTCCTGTCCGAATGCTAACATCAGGTGCAAATTGACCTGTGGGTAAATATTTTGTCATATCCTGCGGAAAATGAGTTTTTTGTAGCTTTTCTCAAGCATGGAGTCTCTCTATGAGATATCACTAAAATTTCAATATTATCATATCACATATATTATTATATTATTATAATCGCCAATCCCGTCTAAGTCATTTATGCTGAGATTTCTTATCTTGTGTGAATTGAAGTAAAATTACATCACTCCACATCCCCATGTAAAACAAATTTTGTCCACATTTTGATGGACAGGGATGTAAAGATTCAATTATTCCATTAATTCCATTAAATTAATATTAGCATTGCACTGATGCTGGCACTTACACATAGTATCAATATCGGCAATAGAGTGCACCGATACCATAAAGCTAACTGACGCTGACCTTTTTTTTTAACATAGAATTTTATATATATATATATATATATATATATATATATATATATATATATATATTATATAATTATTATTAATCTATTTTTAAAAATAGATTCTTTGCATGCTTTGTAATGAAACCAAATGTTTATACAACCAGTAAAAGACAGTCATAAATAGTTATTACCGTTAAACAGACATTTAATGGAACGTTCAGCACATTTTGTTTCCACTTGGTGTTTCTTTGGTTCTGAAACCAGAAGTTGAGTTTCAGCAACTTATTTAAAGGCCAGACACTGAAAGTTCAGTAACTTTTTACACAGAGACCTGAACCTGAAATGTGAAATTGCTGCAGAAGCACTTTTTAAAATAAAAAAAAAATTAAAACTTTTCAAACGTGCAGTTCCTCAACCAGTAAATGCTGTTTTTCTATCTTAGTAGATCTTACTGAAGATCAGATATAAAAAGGTACAACCTACAAAAAGTGGAACATTATAAATATTAGGATTTATAGCTGTCTATCGAGCAGATAGATGTCGACAGATACTTGCAAATCTGGTGTCGATATCGGGAAGGAAAAAGTGGTATCGGTGCATCCCTAATTAATATACAGAACAAGCTCATGAATTAGGCAACGTGAACACTCGCCACCTACTGGATAGGTTGTGAATTTACAGTTTACAGTGGATCACAGTGTCCTAATCTGTCAAAATGACGGAATGACCTTTCTGTCATTGTGAAGAAAATATTTACGTGACCACTGGTGAAGTGCCCCCAGCAATGGGCAGTAGAGCAACGGACTGCATTCTCTGGAGTGGTGGAGCTCCATCCAATACCGTAGGGATGTGAAAGAGTGCCAGCACTAATTGCCCAACATCAGTAGCCGACCTCATTACCGCTCTTGAGAGGCTATCAAAATGCAATCAAACCTTTATAGCAATGTTCCAAAATCTACCCTAGATATCAGAAACCACTCTGGACGTGCAGGTGTCCAGTTCCTTGTTTTCCTGTAAAGCTGAATTAGCATAATCACTAACATCATCATCAAGTCTTCTCCACCAAGTCCAACTAATGCTCACTTTATTATCCTTTGTAATTCTTTGACTGTTCTGACCGAGTGTGTATCCAGAAGACATTCCTGACCTTTGAAGGCTTTAATCTTCCTAAGACATGCCGTCTTGCGCCCCTGGGCGCGAGAGCACGTGACAGATGGGGAAGGAGAAGGAGAGTAAGCCATTGTCATTGTGAGTTTCTGAAGATTTCCTTTCCTTTTTGTGGTGACATTTGCTGGCTTTTCTGGAACAAATGAAAGGAACAGGAGATTTGTCAGCCATTCTCATATGCATCTCTCGCGATGTACTCGAGAAAATTTGGGAGCATGAAATAGGTTCCTGGCTTTAGGACATTCACAAATCCTTCATGAATGGCATAAAGCTTAGAGATGCTTCAAGTGGCAGAGACGTTCGGCATCAGGACTGGTTTAAAATTCCTTTCTCAAGTGACTCAAATCTAGTTTGTCTAGGTTTGTCTGGCCGTGGATTTCCAGAAATGAATATTGTGCACAAGCAGTGTCTTCTACACTCTAAAAACTAAAAGTTCTACAAAGGGTCCTTTGATAGATGCCATAGAAGAACCATTTTTGGAAGTTCTTGTTGGACGAAGAAGTTCTTTACCAATGTATTCCTATTATTCTTGTCCATTATTTTCTAAATGTTTGTGGACACCCCTTCTAATGAATGCATTCATTAATGCCACTAATGGCATTAGGTAGCATGGCTCAGGATTCGAGACCCTGGGCCAAACCTTCATTTTCAAAATTGCTTCAGGAAAATCAATCTTTGTGAAGCTGAAGATAAAGTTAGCAAGCAAGAAAGTTTCATTCCAATAAATCTATTCTGGTTGACTGTAAAATTAACTAGAACCTTTTTTGCAAAGCGTTCTATGTTCTGGAAGCATGGTGTGATTCTTCTACTCTGGTTTAGCTGGACCAAGCATTCCTAATGGCCCAATTTAGGCATTTCCAATTCCCAACGATTATCTAGGACTCCCCAGTCCCAGGATGCTACCAGACCAGCTCTGTTACATCAGCTTCTTTAGATGGTTTGAACATTGCTATTTCAACATTTCCACCAGAGTGAGGTCTCCTAGTGGGAATATTGGGCAAACTGGGAATTTGGGAAACCTTGAGGGACCTCAGCACTATTTCAGTGTTCCTTCAGGACTGGGTTGAGAATCACTGAAGTAGGTAATGGGCTAAGACAGACGGAAGCATGATGCCTTATTGCTGCTGTCCTTTAACTTCAAATCATCGTTGAAACAGAGACTATGGACCAAACCGAAGTGAGGATTTCATTACGGATCATTTTACAGATTTTTTAAGGCTCATTTAACTATATAACTGCTAACCATCTTTTGCAAAGTTTAATCAGCTTTTGTCTATTAGCATATTTCCCTCCTCCCAGTCTGCTACACTTTACAGCCATTCGTAAAGGCAAATGCATCAGTTATCTATACCATAGAAGTTCTTGGGTATTTTAAAGGTTCTTCACACTCATCTCTATGACAAACATGGTTCTTTATGAAACCAAGAGAAGTTCTATGGAATCACTCAAAGAACCAAGATTTTTGTTAAGAGTGTGAAGTGAATGACGTTGATTATCTGGTTACAGCGGTTACAGCTGTCAAGTGGTGGAACTTACATATTAGGCCGCAAGTAAACAGGTAGTTCTTGAAGGTTAAAGGATCTTGAAGCCAAGTTTCAGAAGGGCCAATCGCCAACTGGGTCAGAGCCCCTCTAAAACAGCAGGTCTTGTGGGGTGTTGAGGGTATGCAGTGGTCAGTACCTAAGGAAGGACAACCAGTGAGCCGACAGCAGGGTCATGGGTGCCTCATTAGGGCTCATTAAGCGAATGCTAGCCTGTCTGGTCTAAGCCCACAGAAGAGTCCATGCCTTGATGGGTCAGAGCTGTTTTGGGGACACAAGAGCTTTTGAGTGTCTTCTACAATCTAAAAACTAAAAGTGCTACAAAGGGTTTTTTGAGCGATGCCATAGAAGAACCATTTTTGATTCCATTTAGAACCATTTCTGTTTAAAGACGTTATTTACCAATGTAAAGATTTCTTGCACTCACCTCGTCTCTTCTACACTATTTTTTTTAAATGTTTTTGGACACCCCTTCTAATGAATGCATTCATTAATGCCACTAATGGCAAGGCAGCAAGGCTCAGGATTTGCGACCCCGAGCCGAACCTTAATTTTCAAAATTAGAAAATTTGAATTAGAAGATCATAATTATCTGAAAGTTTTATTCCAATAAATCTAAATAAATCTATTCTGGTTGACTGTAAAATGAACTGGAGCACTTTTCTGTGAAGCTTCCTATGTTCTGGAAGTATGGTGTGATTCTTCTTCTCTGATTAAGCTGGTTGCAGAAGTCTTTTAGTGTTTCCTAAATTTGGACCAAGCATTTTTAATGGCCCAATTTAGCCAGTTCCATTGCTGGCCATTTCTCGAGTCCATACCTTGATGGGTCAGAGCAAGGGGGAATTACACAACATTAGGCAGGTGCTTTTAATGTCATATTAAAAGGGTGGCTGAGGTCAGCACTCTGCTATTGCTAACCATCAGCACAGGTTTGTTTTTTTGCGTATTTATTTGCTGTAGATCAGTGGCTAGCAGTCAGGATTGGTTGGTCTTGGTAGAGATTATCAATGGCTGTATGATATATTTGCATAATCCATGCTGGGCACTGTAGTGGAATAATAACAAGTACTTCAGTTTATTTTGTATCACTTTTATCAGACCAACAACTGTAGAAAAGCATGGTAAGCGCAACGTCTCTCAAAGGGGATGAAACCACAGGTCTAGTGCCTCTGCTGGCTCGTTTGCAGTATGATGTGTAGCTCCGCCCTTTTTGAGTGACAAAACAATCCCATCCTATTTTTCATCCCATTTTCCATCTCCATATTCAGGGCCAATGGCATCTTATCAGTTGTTAGCCAGCCAGCTAACGTCAGCGTAGTTAGACGTGCTGGACTTGGTAGTATTTTTTTTTCTGGTTTGGGCCGAGTCCAAAATACTGTTCAAAACATTCAAACTTTTAATCGTCATCGGTGAGTGCTGATTCTCTCACAGCTCCAGCAGCTCAGGGGTTCAACTGGATCATAGTGGCTTTGGTTTTTCTCAGTGGCAAACAGAGCAAGCAGAGCTAAGTTTTCATCTTTAAGTTTTAAAATCAAGCTCTCACTTCAGATCTGAGAACATCCCCAGGCAGTTTTGATCCACCTTCCACTGTGAGGAGATGGCTGAGTGATGTCGGTCTGAAAGGAGGGTAGAGCTGATCACGAAGCTCTTACCGAAAAAATAAAACAGACACACCTCAACAGACCAACGGACAGACCACCCTGGGGTCCAGACCTCAACATCATGAATGTGTTTCAGAGGATTGGATGGTGAGAAGCAGAAGACATGGTGAGAACAATGCTCTGACGTCTTCTAAGGCTGTACGCAATCTCCCTGCAGTTTTCAGAACAGTCCCACCATAATGTTTGACAGATGAGGTGGCATGTTCAGGATCTTGCACAGGAGGTGTGTAAAGCTGTGATAAGGATGTGGATAAAGGGGACTCCTAACAACCATGCAAAAGATGGTAGATGGCCCAAACTGTATAGACCTCAACACCATTTATGGTGTTTCAGAGGATTGGATGGTGAGCAGCAGAAAATGCTCTAAACGTCTAAGACTGAACGTGTATGCTTTGGACCTGGGACAGGAAGCTGTTGGTCTAAAAGGATGAAAAGTTGACTAAGAAGCTCTTACTGAAAAAAGGAGACAAACGCATCTCTGACCAATGGACAGGCCACCCTACCGAGTCCAGGCCTCCACATCATTAAGTGTGTTTCAGAGGATTGGATGGTGAGAAGCAGAAGCATGGTAAGAAGCAATGCTCTGACACTGTATTTCGAAGGTGTGGAAAATCCATTTCCCTGCCATTTTCAGAGCACTCCCGCCACCATGTTTAACAGATGAGGTGGCATGCTTAGGATCATTGACAGGAGGTGTGGAAAAATCTTCTGCAGAAACTGATGAAACTGGGATTGGGAACTAATGAGAGAATGCTTAGGATGGTATGCGTATGTTCTTGGGCAGGACGTGTGGAAACATCTCCCTGCCATTATTACAGCACTCCCTCCACCATGTTTAACAGAAGAGGTGGCATGCTTAGGCAGATCTTTGGCAGTAGGTGAGTAGAAACTGGCTTCTACTCAGCGCAGTTGAGAGTAGAGTGTGGCTTTATCTCTCAGATGTGGAGGGGATGCTTGTAGGAGTCCTTCTTTCCAGGAGTGATAATTGGTCTGAAATTGTGTAGCTATCAGTAAGTGTGAAAGGCCTTGAACGAGCCTCCGTAGCCTCGCCACAGACGTGTCTAGACTCTCATTTGCAGTCCCAGTTGGTCTTCTTGTTTGGACCTGAGACTCTTTTTCCACCACTACCACAAATGTAGCCAAAATAGGCCTTCTCAGTGGCGGCTGCGGGTGGATGCGTCGCGGTTTGAAGATGTTAGCATGTCCCCCTGACCTTTCCATGCATTTCCAGGCCTCTTTTCTTCCATTTCCAGGGCATTTTCTGAGAGCCCAGAAGAAGAAGAAAAAAACCTCGGGAAAAAAAGAGACTTTTTAGGACAGCCTTTACAATTCCTAATGTGAATTTCCCTCATCAGAGCGTATCCGTTTATCTGTCCCAGTGCATCCTCTCAGGGCCTCTCTGCTGCTTAGCACTGTGTATGTGTGTGTGTTCGCAGTGTGCAGTGTGAGCTGGACATTCCAGAGCCAGCGAAGAGTATACGCCAGAACACATCAGCTCAACCAGCCGTGAACATCAATGCACAGAGAGAGAAACAGAGAGAGAGGGAGAGAGAGAGAGGGAGGGAGGGAGAGAGACACACAGAGTGATACACAGAGAGAACACCAGCGAATTCACCCCGAAGAAAAAAGAATGTGACCGTGCAGGACGCTGGAGACGAAAACTGTCTCACAACTTGGCAGGGTATCTTCAAAACACAGCAGATCACCTGCTGTATTTTAAAGAGACCTACCAAATATTTCACTGTAGCGTAGTTGTCGAAAATACATCTTACTAGTACTATTTGCTAATAAACCAAAAACATAATTATTATTATATTAATAAGCTGAGCAGCAGAAAATGCTCTAAACGTCTAAGACTGAATGTGTATGCTTTGGACCTGGGGCAGGAGGTGTGAAAAAAAACTGTTGGTCTGAAAGGATGAAAAGGTGACTAAGAAGCTCTTACTGAGAAAAGGAGACAAACGCATCTCTGACCAATGGACAGGCCACCCTACTGAGTCCAGGCCTCAACATCATTTAGTGTGTTTCAGAGGATTGGATGGTGAGAAGCAGAAGCATGGTAAGAAGCGATGCTCTGAGGCTGTATTTTGGAGGTGTGGAAACTCCTGCTGTTTTCAGAGCACTCCCGCCACCATGTTTAACAGATGAGGTGGCATGCTTAGGATCATTGGCAGAAGGTGTGGAAAACTCTTCTGCAGAAACTGATGAAACTGGGACTGGTAATGAAATAGGATTGTATCCTGCAGGGTGTTGCGACAGGACTCAGACTGTGAGAAGAGTACAGTACAGTGCAGTGATTGTCTCATTGGATGTATGGAAAATGAGTCGCAAAATGTAAATGATTGGCTAAAAGGAGCGATTGCAGTTGGACGTCTGAAGTGTGAAGGAAGTAGCTGAATCTGCAGGTGTATGGAAGCATACGGTCATAATGGTCTACCAGCAGTGGCAGAAATCCCAGTCTAGAGGAAATTCACAAAGCCACACTGCTCCATATGTTGATGGTCTGCAGTCCTGGTGAAGAACCTGTGCTGACTCTTAGAAGCAATTCTTGCCTGGTAGCGAAGCAATTTTCATTAGCAAGCTAAGAAACATGCTGGCGGTCCCAGTCCTTGAGTTTTCCTGTAGACTGGGATGGACTGGGACTGTAAAGGGGAAAAAGTAGTTACGTTCAGTAACGAGTCTATCAGACTCGTTCAGACAGTTTATTTGATCATATTTTCCATTATATTAACCATAACGCAGTCATCCTCAGGGTGATGTAATGTGGCAGTGGTATCTTTAAACTCTCCCAGCCCTACTGTGTAACGAATAAAGCCAGACAGGAGAGGTTTTCACTCCAGATCGAAGTCAAGGTGGGTCAAGCAGAGCTCTTAGCTGTCCAGGTTACTGCAGCAGCAGGTTTAGCTCTTGTCTTGGAGGCTGAATCATACCAGACCTGATTACTTTGCAGGTTTGGGGTTGGCTGACTCAGGTGCTGATTGTGCCCCTGTCGTTTTGTGTGAGTGCGGACAGCCGGCGAGATTACAGACTTACAGGCCAGATCTCTCTGAAAAAAAAGAATAATACCTTTACATAAACCAGAGCTGCAGCGTATCGCTATTCTGCTGCTACAGTATTCTGTATCCGGTGACCATTTTTAACATGAAAAGCTTCCTAGTGTCCTAACACCCCAGCAACCACATGGGGTACCACAGCAAGCACTTAACAACAACCTGAGACACATTAGCAAACATCTATGGTGCCACAGCAACTGCCTAGCAACCACAGGGCAACACTCAACCACTAAACATCCCCATTTCAACTACCTGAAATACCATTGCAACACTGTAGCACCCACCTAGTAAACACTTAGCAAAGACTATAGTAACCCTCGGGATACCATAGCTGCCACTTACTAAACATAGCAACACCATAGCAACCACTTAGCAACACTATATCAACAACCTGGGAAACCATAGCAACAACCTTGCAACACTTAGCAAAGACTATAGCAACCCTCAGAATACCATAGCCACCACTTTCTAACCATAGCAACACCATAGCAACCACTTAGCAACACTATAGCAACAACCTGGGAAACCATAGCAACCACCTAGCAACACTTAGCAAAGACTACAGCAACCCCGCGGGATACCATAGCAATCACTTACTAACCATAGCAACGCCATAACAACCACTTAGCAACACCATAGCAACAACCTGGGAACCATAGCAACCACCTAGCAGCACCATAACAACCAACTGGAACCAACATAGCAAACACTCACTAAGCGGAACACTATAACCACAACCTAGGATACCATAGTGACAATTTAGCAACCACCTGGGAAACCATAGCAACTACCTAGCAACCACTTAGCAGTAACATAGCAACTACTAAGCAAAACACTATAGAAACAACCTGGGATATCAAAGTAACCATTTAGCAACACCATAGCAGCCTCCTTGCAATCACTTAGCAACACCAAACCAACAGCTAGCAATACTATGGAATGTAGCAACAGTCTAGCAACTGCCTGGAAGTGGAATCCACATCAACTGCACATCGATTCTGTGTTTCCTTCAGAAACTGCAATTCTGTAGCTCCTCTTATTGACGTGGCGACGGCAGCATTTTAAACCGGATTAGGAGCGGCCAGGATGTGGCCTTGAGCTGGCTATCAGCCGTGTGCCGTCAGACCTGCCTTTCAGTCCAATCAATATACCCTCATCAGTAACATTGGCGAGGCCTATTCATCATTTCCACCAGGGACCGCATTTCAAACTTTCCCAATTTGGCGGGAAAAAATCACAACCTTGATCCAACAGAACCATCAAGTGACCAGCATGATGTTTCTTGTTGCCATAGCGACCCTGCAGCCTCAAATCTAGTGCTTTATAACATACAGTGTTACTAATGCCACTGTTTTCAGTTTTACTAGCATGCATTTTTTTATGATAGTTCTAGGATTGCTGGGGCATTTTCCCCCTACTTTGGTTTAGTTGGTTTTAACAATAATAATACGAATAAGAATAATAGGAATAATAAATCACCATTTGTAATGATTTTTTATTTCAGATTTACTTATACTGTTGAAATATTAACAAATATTATTATTTTTAATATAAAAACAATTTTATTGTTGTTATTATTATGATTATGATTATTATTATTATTATTAATAATAATAATAATAATACTTAATTATTATAATTAAATAACAATGTTTATTATTTTGTATTTTAGACTGATACTTTATTAAAATAGTAAAAAATATCATTTTAATACAAATATGTAGTTATTAAAATGAAAATTATTTACATTTGTAGAATCAGTTGATTTACATGAATTAGACTGTTGTAAAAGACTGAGCTTTTTTCATAATTAGGTTTGTTTAATAAAAGTGTTGTGGTTTTATAAAGGGCCTTTTAAAAAATGATATACCCACTTTAATACAAAGAAATAAGTATAAAAAATATCAAATCTGAGAAAAATGATTACATGAAATGGAAAAGCTTGATTAAAATATGACAGCAGAGAAATGAATTAATGGATGTTACTAGATGTTGAAATTATGTGGCTAACTCATTAAACCGGCTTTGTGAAACCCTGAAGCTATTCGAGGGTTAAGTCTAGATGCAGCACTGTATAGTGAAGTGCACCGTATTGCCAACTGCTGTCCATGGTCCTGAACATCTGCTGGACTTGTAATGAAGGTTTATTACAGCTTTGAAAGCTGAAGGTAAATCTGGAGTGTGAAAGTGTTACTCTTTCATGGCAGTACTGATAAGCCAAGCAACTGATATATTGTTTTTTTAATGCTCAGAATAATGTGGTCAGGTCATCAACTTAATGAAAAGCATAACAGAATATTGTGGACTACATTTCTCATTTAATGGAAACTCTCCAATTAAAATCTAATCCAGAACTAGTCTTAATACGTCTCCAGGAAACCAAGCCCAAAGTGTTCTTGTAGTTGGACCACCAGGGGCATGGAGAACACCATTCTCCCAAATGATCTTCTCACAGTATGGAATAGGGCTGCAACAAGCGACTAGTTTAATAGTAAAACATCTGCCGAGTATTCAAATTAATAATTGACTATTTGGTTTATATAAACCAATATATGTGTAAATTACAAAATAATGAGCTTTTACATTTAGCTTGATATTGTTTTATGCATTTGCTAACTAACAATAAAAAAACTAGTTGAATAACTTTCCTGCTAAAATAAAACTGTGTTTCCTGTTAAAATTGAAAACCAATAAAATAACAAAACTAAAATAGGTTTCCCAAAATTTCTGATCATTAAAAAATGTAATTCTGCCTTTAGTTTGAAAGTATTTTGTGTTACTGCCTAGTTTGTATTAGTGACTTTTATTTTGACACGGTCTGTCTGTTTATTGATATTAGTTGCTTTATTTTGACATGGTCTGTTTGTTTATTTGTATTAGTGGCTTTTATTTTAACATGGTCTGGCCGGCGCCACAATACTGGCTACCCTTCTCAGCTTTTTATTTTGTTGAAGGGCAGGGCTTTGTCCGTAACCAGCAAGCTGATTGGCTGTTTTGTCGATGGGCGGGGCTTTATTCAAAACTGTATTACAATCTGTTTGTTTATTTATATTAGTGGCTTTTTTTGACAAGGTCTGTTCGTTCATTTATATTAGTGGCTTTTATTTTGACATGGTCTGTTTGTTTATTTGTATTAGTGGCTTTTATTTTGACATGGTCTGTTTGTTTATTTGCATTAGTGGCTTTTATTTTGACATGGTCTGGCCGGAGCCACAATACTTTTTATTTTGTTGAAGGGCAGGGCTTTGTCCGTAACCAGCAAGCTGATTGGCTTTTTTTGTCGACGGGCGGGGCTATATTCAAAACTAGCTTGCTGATTGGCTCTTTTTGTTGAATGGTGGAACTTCCGTAACCAGCATGTTAGGATACAGTATGAGATCAAAGAACCAACAGGATCAAATCCACTACATTACAATGTAGTACGATATGTTAGAGGGTGACAGTTATGAGACAGTGTGACAATATTTTATAATGTTTTATGATATGATATTTAATGTTTTATGATATGATATTATGCGATATGATATTATTACATAAAAAAATGGTGTGCCTTTCCCTCTTGGATAACTAAAGATCTGCAGGATCCTACACTACATGTCGAAAAGTTTGTGGACACCCCTGCTAATGAATGCATTCACCTACTGTAAGCCATACCCACTGCACATGTGCAAATGCACACACACACACACACACACACACCCTATTGGCATCGTGCTGCCTAAAGCCAGGCGTTGGCTAAAGGGGTATAATAAAGCCCCCCAGCATTGAGGAGCTGTAGAGCAGTGGAAGAGCTGTGTTCTCTGGAATGATGGTGATGGTGGTGCTCCATCCAGTACTTTTGGGACGGGTTGGGGATGAGGTGGGGTGGTGCTCATCCAACATCCTGACCTCACTAACACTGAGGTCGCTGAATGCAATCAGATCCTCACAGCAATGCTGCTCCTGCAAAACCTTGTTGAAAGACGTAGGCTCTATTTAATGCCCTTGATTTCAGAAGAAATGAGCAGGTGTCCCAATACTTTTGTCCATATCAGCCTACCTGTCTACAATATGTTGCTTTATGTGTGTGTGTGTGTGTGTGTGTGTGTGTATTTGTGTGTGTGTAGGTCGACACGTTTAAACAGGCAGTGTGCTGACATGCCATTAAGCTTTTCTGCTGGTCAAGTTAGTTGCCATGGTACTGGGGAACATCTGCATATGCACTCTACTCAGTATGTGTGTGTGTGTGTGTGCGCCTATGTGTGTGTGTGTGTTGTGTGCGGTCATGTGCCAAGGCTGAATGACATATTGCAGTATGATTTATCCTCTGAGATCCTGAGGATCATGTGTGTGTGTGTGTGTGTGTGTGTGTAAGCATACATGTTGGAGGAGGGGTACTGGAGTGTTTATGTTAACACACTTATTTGTCTGGTTTGGCATTATGAGAGACACAGCTAGCAGGTGTTATGTAGTGCACACACACACACACACACACACACAATATTTTTGTGGTGATGGTGTGTGTGTGTGTGTTGCCTTTGATTGATTGATGCTTACAGGATTAAGGGAGCACACCAGGGTTGTTCCGGCGTAATCTCTGTCTGCTGCGTTTCTGTTGTGCTGTCGATTAGCGCAGACCGCAGAGGTGGGCGATACACACTCAGAGTGATGTCACAGATTATTTTCCATTTTTCCAACATTTCTATGATATAAGGATGATAATATCCCCTCAGAACAACAGGATATTATGTCCCTACGACCCAAAAAAGCAACAGCCATAAAGGCTCTCGGGTGGCACAACTGTCTAAGCACTGGTTGGATGCCACAGCCATCTGTAGCTGTGCAGTGCAGGCAGCTGTCTTGGCTGACGTAGCATGACTAGCAGCTACGGGCCGTGTCCACTGCAAGGGTAGTAGTGAAAAAATGAGCTGAGGGATAGCATGATAGCATGATGCTGCCAGAAACGTTCAGCTGGCTTCAACTTAAAAAATATTAAAAATTTACCTAATTTTCTACCTAATTTGGAAGGCCAATTACCCAGTCCTCGTTCATGAGAACTGCCCCAATCACTAGCAACACTAGGAAGCCAGCCACTGCCTCTTTGTGAACTGCTGCTAATGCAGCACCGCTAGGTAACCAGCGCCCCCCAGAGGAAAGCACTGCTCCCCAGCTCCGATACAACAGCTAACAGACGCCTGTCTTGACCAGCTTCCCACTAGAAGTGATGTAGGAAGGGGGAGGGTGGAGTGTCATCAACCCACCCCAAGGCCAGTTGTGCTCCCTTCGACTGCGGCTGCTGATGGCGGCAAGCAGCATGACCCGGGACAAGAGCGGAAAGACAAGTATATGGGTTGTATCGGTTCCCGGAGTGTTCTTGGAGAGCAGACAGCAGATCTTGAGGTTCTTGATCCTGTATCGACGATCCGTCGTGTAGCAGTGTAATCCTGATTAGGTGCAAAAGTGTGAAAAGTGGAGATACGAGGGTTTAAAAGACTTCTACAGAAGCTGAAGTATCAACTGAAGCTTTTTACTCCAGTAAAAGTGTAAAAGTACTGGTTTCAGAACGACTTCAAGTAGAAAAGTAAAAGTAATGGAAGGAAAACGAAGGCCGAAAGCTTAGGCCGCGCCACAGGGGTCTATAGGTCTATAGTCCCCTCCCCAAAACCCATTCCTCTAAAAGCCATAATGAGGAGAATGATCTATTAAAATGTTGATGTTAAAAATGTTGGGCTGCACTAGGCTCCTGTTTCAGCTGCAGATCTGCCCATTGAAAATGAAGCATTTCAGTAATATCAGCTCTATTAAAGGAGCGTCTCTGTGCTCTACTGAGCATTAACATGAGCTTCATGGAGGAAAATATGAGGAGTCGTTGTCTAGAAGTTTTGTAACACTGAAGAAAGTCAGACTTCAGAGGCGTGTGATCAATAAGCTTTATTGGAGTGTAAATGTGGGGCTCAGTCGGGACGACGTTTCACTGCAGGTCTCTTGAGTCTCTGCTACGGACACAGTCTTCATACTAGACTACAGACGTCTGCTGTGAGCTCGCTGACAGGTGCAGGTATGATGGATCGCTTACGAACCAATAGGGAGTCAGAATGGTGTATGTTTATACCATACTTCTCATCCAATCACGATCAGACTCACACTTTCAGGATGGAGAGATTTATCAAATAAAAAGCCGTAATGAAAACAAAGGGAAATGAAATAGGAGGAACGAGGCTGTTTTTAAAATGTAAGGAGTAGAACGTTCAGATAATTGGGTGAAAATATAAAAAAAAAAATAGTAAAAAGTCGCTGAAAAATAAATAATTACTGCAGTAAAGTTTAGATAACCAACATTTCTACTACTGAAGTAAGGTAACAAAGTATCTGTACTTCACTACTTGACCCCTCTGTTAGTGTGAAGTGTACAAGGACGTGTAGTGTGAACCGGGCAGTAGCGAACTCGGGTATCAAACCCACAACCTTGTGAAAAACAGCTGGATGTCAATAGATAACACACTAATCTATAGATTATGGATTTTAACGGATTAATTAAAAGATACATAACGTTGGCATCAGCAGCCGGAGCCTGAGAGAGCACAATTGACCGTCCGCCCGCTGGATTAACAAGGATTAACCCTAGTCCACTCTAGTCCACTGCTAGGCTTGGACTGTCTGGCTAACCTATAGGTTTAATTTGATGTATATATATATATATTATAGGAGGCTATAGTAAGCCTGTCTTACACACACTAACACACGAACACATCCTCTGAGCTCCACGTAAACTGACAGTCACGTGTATGACATGTGAGGTCAGAGAAGTGGAAAATAAAAAACCTCTCACAGAAAAACACACCCGCTATTCCATCCCTCTGTCTCTCTCTCACTCGCTCTCGCTCTCTCTCTCTTCGCAGTCCGCCTGGTCAAGCTCCAGGCCATTAAACTGGACATTCACTGAATAGAAGAGATGGTGGTGGTGGAGGAGGGGTTGAGGGGTGGTGGGGATTGAAAGCAGTGCACATGTGTATGTAAATATAGCACAGGCCCTCCTCCTGCATTGGAAAAGGCTTCGGACGCAGAGCTAATGTGGAGAAGGCGCTGGGGGGCTGGGGGGCTGCGCTGGCTGACGGTTTGAGCTAGTCCTCTGTCTTCATTATTCCATTATTCCACTTTGGAGCAGTTCTGGAGCAGTTCCACAGCATGATGCTACCGCCACCATGCTTAACAGTTGCTACAGTGTTCTTGGGGTTGATCTCCTCTGATCATATCTCCGCTCACTGTGGCCAAACAACTTCGTCCACATATCAGTATATATATATGGTGGCACAAGGGGTCCTAAGCAGGTGGTATTAATGTTATGGCCGATCCTTGTATAGAATACATGCCCTGGCTTTCTTGCTTTCTAGTTTAGTTAGTATTAGTGCCAGATACCACAGCAAGGACACCTTCAGAGGTCTTGTGGAGTCCATGCCTCGAATGGTCAGATCTGTTGTGATGGCGTGAAGGGGGACCTACTCAATATTAGTCGGGTGGTGTTAATGTTATGGGTGTATAGATTCCCTGCACATGTCGTGGTGGGTGCTGGTTGGGTTCAGGTTGGGTTCAGGTTGGGTGCTAGTTGGGTGCTGGTTGGGTTCAGGTTGGGTGCTAGTTGGGTGCTGGTTGGGTTCAGGTTGGGTGCTGGTTGGGTGCTGGTTGGGTTCAGGTTGATTTCAGGTTGAGTGCTGGTTGGATTCAGGTTGGGTGCTGGTTGGGTTCCGGTTGGGTGCTGGTTAGGTTCCGGTTGGGTGCTGGTTGGATTCAGGTTGGGTGCTGGTTGGGTTCCGGTTGGGTGCTGGTTAGGTTCCGGTTGGGTGCTGATTGGATTCAGGTTGAGTGCTGGTTGGGTTCAGGTTGGGTGCTGGTTGGGTGCTGGTTGGATTAAGGTTGGGTGCTGGTTGGGTGCTGGTTGGATTCAGGTTGGGTGCTGGTTGGGTGCTAGTTGGATTCAGGTTGGGTGCTGGTTGGGTGTTAGTTGGATTCAGGTTGGGGGCTGGTTGAGTGCTGGTTGGATTAAAGTTGGGTGCTAGTTGGATTAAGGTTGGGTGCTGGTTGGGTTCAGGTTGGGTGCTGGATGGGTGCTGGTTGGATTCAGGTTGGGTGCTGGTTGAGTTCAGGTTGGGTGCTGGATGGGTGCTGGTTGGATTCAGGTTGGGTGCTGGTTGGATTCAGGTTGGGTGCTGGTGGTGCTACAAATGGTTCTCTAAAGATACCATAGAAGAACCTTTTGGTTCAATAAAGAACTGTGTTTGTCCTAGAGATGTGTGAATGTGAAGAACCTTTGACAGACCCCAAAACTTTGCTCTTAATGTATAGGTTCTTTATCTTCTACAAAAAAGATTCTTTATGGAACCAAAAGTTGTGGTTCTTCTGTGGCATTGCTCAGAGAACCTTTCGTAGCACCTTCATTTTTCAGAGTGTAAGGGAGCTCCACAAGCCGCTGTAAAAGTCCCATTTTTCCAGATAAACAAGAAGCAAACATTTCATTTATATGTTTGTATCCGACTGTGTGTGTGTGTGTGTGTGTGTGTGTGTGTGTGCGCGCGCAGAGGGGGGGTTGTGTGTGTGCCGTTCAGATTACGGCGTCCCAGATTATGTTCTAGAGCAGGAGGATTAAATGATGACTTTAAAAAAAAGATAGCTGGTCAGATTGGGTTTTATTATAGTTCTGTTTTCTAGATTCGCGTTAGTCCCAAAATATTTAGTGGTTTAGAGTTCGGTGTGTTCAGGGAATGTTATATGTTAACATGTATTACCTCTGTAAATTAGGACTGACCCAGTCCAATCCCGAAAGATCAGAATCAGAGCCAGTGCAGTCCTGTAATGCACAAGTTTAAGAAGTATTTGTAGTATTGAAACTATCTGAAGTATTGGTTGCGTACCAAGGTCTGGATTTTTCTAGGTACCGGCCGAATTATGTGGAAACTACTGGGTATCGATTCCTGTCAAATCAATCAATTTAAGACTACAAGACTTTGTCACTCTGCACTGTGTTTCAACTAAGGTCCAAAATTTCAGAAGTATCCGAAATATCTGAAGTATAAGGCTGGGTACCGAAGTCTGGATTTGTAAGGGTGCCAACTGAATTATGTCGGTACTACTGGGTACCGATTTACATGCCTAATTTCGGTCCCAGCGACATCATCACTCTGCAGTTTGTTTCAACCTAGGTCCAAAATCTCGGAAGTATCAGAAGTTTATGAAATATCGGAAATATCAGAAATATCAGAAGTATAGGGTTGTGTACCGAAGTCTGGATTTGTAATGGTACTGACCGAATTATGTCTGTACTACTGAGTACCGATTTACGTGCCTAATTTCGGTCCCAGCGACATCGTTACTTTGCAGTGTGTTTCAACCGAGGTCCGATATCTCAGAAGTATCGGAAGTTTAGAAAGTATCGGAAACATCAGAAGTATAGGGTTGTGTACTGAAGTCTGGATTTGTAATGGTACTGACCGAATTATGTCTGTACTACTAAGTACCGATTTACGTGCCTAATTTCGGTCCCAGCGACATCATCAGTCTGCAGTGTGTTTCAACCGAGGTCCGAAATCTTGAAAGTATCGGAAGTTTAGGAAGTATCGGAAATATCCGAAGTATAGGGTTGTGTACCGAAGTCTGGATTTGTAATGGTACTGACCGAATTATGTCGGCCCTACTGAGTACCGATCTACATGCCTAATTTCGGTCCCAGCGACATTGTTACTTTGCAGTGTGTTTCAACCGAGGTCCGATATCTCAGAAGTATCGGAAGTTTAGAAAGTATCGGAAACATCAGAAGTATAGGGTTGTGTACTGAAGTCTGGATTTGTAATGGTACTGACCGAATTATGTCTGTACTACTGAGTACCGATTTACATGCCTAATTTCGGTCCCATCTTAACACATAGTCAGCGCAATGGCGAGCCGAAAGTGCTCTCAAGTGTGGTCACATTTTTTAAAAACATTTTTTTGCAAAGCTGGCCATGTCGAACCTGAGACACCAGACACCTGGCATCTAAAGTACATCTAAAAGCTGAAAGTGGACAATATTTGATATCCTGAAAGCCAGTTTCCCCACACCACCCACTTGTCTCTCTGCAGTGCTAACCCTCCAGTTCATAGCAGGCCTGTGCCATGGTGGTTCTTGGGTTTTGACAGATTGGTCTTCCCCCAGACCTCGGCAAAGCGGCTACACCTCCCAGTAATCTACATACGTTACATTTGCAAAAACGTATGTTTGGACTTGTGATTGCTTATAAATGGCTCCGAGAGACATTCCTGACTTGTGTAGATCTACGATCGTCATTCTCAGATCTGCTCCGAGCTCCTTGGACTTCCCCATTGCAGTGTATGTTGGTCAGTCGAATGAGTTCTGTCATACTAAACCTTTTTATAAGGTACAGATGCTAGCTGTAGTCCATCATGATCACTGTCAGGAAGGTAAGAGGCCTTGGTCTTGCATGGGTATTTTGTGACCTTCTATGTATAATGTGGACCCTGCGTTGATTCCAGAAGGCCCTACAAAGCCCTACAATTTGCACTTGTGTGCCAAATTCTGGACATTCATGTCCATGATGTGTGTATGCAAACTTTCTTTGTGAATTTCCCCACTGCGGGACTAATAAAGGATTATCTTATCTTTCTTACCAACTGTAAATGTCCATTTCCTAGTCAGCGAGTGGTCCTGCTCCACAATTTCCACAAAGTTTCGTTGCTTGCGCTCTTGGGTGTGTTCACTTGAGTAGCTTTATCCCATCTCAGAATGCTGACTCCGCTGATAGTCGAACAGTTTTACGGTGCTTTTGTGGACGGACGTGGCGCACAGCTTATGTAATTTGGCCTGTGCTGGTACTCCTCGCTGGCTCTTAAAGCTATGCTAATGCTGGCTACACGTCTTACTCAGTGCCCTCCGGGGGCTGGCAGCTCAGTTAGTCATGTTATGTGCACTGTGTGTCCCTTGGATCTACGTCAGTATCAGTGAGCGTAACTGATTGGTCATGCTTTTGGCCTGAGGCAAGTCTTTTATATCCTTTAATGATTTCGCCGAAGGGATGCTGGTCCCAGATCTGTATAATTGAGGTGTGTAGACTTAGAGCTGCTAACAAGGCTTATATTAGATGATTGGCCATGAGAAAGCTTTTGTGAATAAATAAAGAAGATTCATCCACACTATGTGGACAAAAGTATTGGGACACCTGCTCATTCAGTGTTTCTTCTGAAATCAAGGGTATTAAAAAGAGCTTTTCCTGCTTTTGTTGGAGCAACTGTCTCTTTTGTCCAGGGAGGAAGGCTTTCTACTAGATTTTGAAGGAGCATTGCTGTGAGGATGTGATTGATTCAGCAACAATCAGAGCGTTAGTGAGGTCAGGAGGTTGGAAGAGGATCTCCACCCCACCTCATCATCCCCAACTTTTCCCATCCTTTATTCCAGAGACGTCCCACAGTTAGTTCCACTGCTCCACAGCTCAATTCTGGGGGGCTTTATACCCCTCTGGCCCTCGCCTGGCATTATTAGACAGCATGTTGCCAGTAGGTTCATGGTTGTCTGCTCCAGAGAGTCCTATTCTATTGGCAGTACTTCTCTACAGGGACTAGACAAGCTGTGTATGTGTGTGTGTGCATTTGCACATCTGTGTCAGCATTGGGTGCAGCTTAAAGTAGCTGAATGCTTTCACTAGAAGCAGTGTCCACAAACATATGGTGTATATAGATGGACGGATCCTGATTGTCTATGAAGAAGCTGATCGTTTGGTTTAACACTGGCGTACTGCCGACAGCGTTGACGTGAACCTGACCTCCTTTCATGATTTAGGAAGCAATTAAAGAAATCTACTGCAATCAGAAGCGCTTTAAAGAAGATTCTGCACTGAGCGCAGAAGCAAGCTGACCACATTAGTGAACGCCTCAGGTTCAGTGGTCCTATTTATGGATATTCAAGCAGTTTAGTGTTTATTTAGGCCCTGTTTTGTGGCGTAATTGCTGCAGGAGCACTGAGAGCAGCAGGCCTCGGAGTCTTCGATTACTTCAAAAATAAAGATGCTACATAGCAATTTCTTAGAAGAACCACTTGTAGTTCAGAGCAAATGTAAGTTAAGAAGCTTTAGAAGCTTGTAAATGTTTAAAGAACCTTCACTAGCTAATGTGATCATTTATCTGCTAAGCAAAAAGTTGTAATCCCTGACAGAACCAATCAGAATCTTCATTTTAGCTTAGGGCGGGACAACAAAGAGTAAAACCCAAAGGCAGAACCAGTCAGAATCTTTATTTCAGTTGGGGGCGGGACAACAAAGAGTAAAACCCAAAAGCAGAACCAGTCAGAATCTTTATTATTGGGGGCGGGGCAATAAAAAGTCAAACTCGACCAGAACCAATCAATATCTTCATGTCAGCTTAGGGCGGGACAACAGAGTAACACTCAGATGCATAACCAATCATAATCTCTATTTCAGCGTGGGGTGGGACAACAAAGAGTCAAACTTAAAGGTATAACCAGTCAGAATCTTTATTTCAGTTGGGGAGGGGCAACAAAGAGTAATACCCAAAGGCAGAACCAATCAGAATCTTCATTTCAGTTTAGGGTGGGACAACGGAGTGAAACTCAGAGGCATAACCAATCATAATTTCTATTTCAGTTGGGGGCGGGACAATAAAGAGTCTAATTCAGCCAGAGCCAATCAATATCTTCATGTCATCTTAGGGTAGGACCATAGAGTGACACTTAGATGCAGAACCAGTCAGAATCTTCATTTCAGCTGGGGGTGGGACAACAAAGAGTAAAACCCAAAGGCAGAACCAGTCAGAATCTTCATTTCAGCTGGGGGCGGGGCAACAAAGATTCAAACTAAGAAGCATGGGCATCATTGGACCTTCCAACAGGACAGTGATCAGGAACAGGAAGCACCCCCAAAGTCCACAAAGGCTTTGTTTCAGAAGAAGTCCTTGAGGATTCTGGAGTGTCCAGAAGCTGGTGTCTGGCTTGAGATTGGACTGCGGGTAATAGGGCCTGTTACCTCCTCACTGCTGTGAGCTGGGAATAAAGCCAGTTAATGGGACCTAGAGGACACCATACATACCCTGATAGAACACAGCGGTAAAAACAAAGGATCGGAACTAGATCTGTCTTAGAATAGCCGATATCTGAGGTCTCTCAACCCCCGAATTCTTATATCGGTGCATCCTGATAGATAACAAACCTGATCTGGCTGAACTGCTGAAACCGAAAAGCCAGTCCCGTGGTGTGACATGAGCTCTGGTGTGCATGTAGAAATGATTTACGGCCCAGCGCTACCCTAAATGCTAACTACATGCAAATAGGTAAAGTTTAAACCCCAGAGATCAACACAGGGAACGCGTATCGTCCTGGATCCTGAGCCGACACCGGGCAACCAATCATTATTATCCTCGTGATTAAGGTCAAGGTTTCCATGGAAACAATCTCCTATGAGTTTGCAGCGATAATGATATGAATAATTTATCACGCTGAACGGATTATCATTCTGCTTCCAAACACCTCACGCTGAGTGTGTATGTGCCGACGCATCCGTGTGTGTATGTGTGTGTATTAAGTGCCTTCCTTGAACTTCCTCTTCCTTCTCTATACAGCTGACTCCACCTTACCATAGGTTACCGTGGAGATTTGGTTTCATAGCAACTCCAGGTGAGGAGTTGCCATGGTAATTTTGTCATGTTCTGTCGTTAGCATCACACTGACATTTAGTTGGCATGGCAGTGCTCATTAGAGGACTTTTGAGTGACGTACGAAGCAGTTCCAGGTGAAGAGTGAGGGAGTGTGTGTGTATGTGTGTGTGTGTGTGTGTGTGTGTGTGTGTGTGTGTGTGTGTGTGTTCAGGCCTAAGTATAAACAGATCCTCACCACAACCATCACTAATTGAGCTCGCTTTAGTCTCTACTCCGCCATGACTGCATTATTCTCATAATTACTATCAGTTTAATAGGCCCTACAATAGAACCCTGTGGGACAAAATAGCGCAAAAAGGCCTGAAGCAAAAGTTTGGGCACCCCGTGTGGTCAGTTTAGGAACGAGTATCACAGCTGGTTAGCGCTATTTTTTTTGTTGTAGCAGCTACGAGGCTTTCTGTTGTTGTTTAGGGGACTTTTCGCTCATTCTTCCTGCACATGGCTTCTAGTTCTGCAAAATGTTCTTGGGTCGTCTCGCTGCTCTGCTCCTTTGAGATGATGGTCAGGGTGGAGGACTGTGAGGGTCAAGGGAAAACCTTAAAATCCACAGTAGATCCACAGCTTTTTTCACGGACGGTATAATGTTGGCTTGCTTTCGGAATTTGCTGGTATCAGCTCGGACTGCCCAGAAGAGGCAATTTCACTGACGTACTGACAACCCGAGGACTACACCTTGTATCTGTGCTGCCGAGAGGGACTGTAATCTTAGCTAAGCTACAAAATTAGCCTAAAGGGAAGTAGTATGACGACATACTGAGGTATTAATGCTCATGTCTAAGTCCGTAGCGTTAGCACGTCCACTTACTATCACCACTGAGGAATTGGCAGTGCTCCGGCCTCACCCAGCATCGCTACCATGGTGTTAGCATCACTATCATGGCATTGTTACCTGATCCCTTCACATCCAAACACTAGTGAATACGGGGTCTACATCTTAAGGCTTGAGTCCTTCACCAGGCAGGGTCACAGGAAATGCTACAGGAAACATAATGAAGGTCATTTTGGCTCCAACTCCACACCGTTCTACGCAGCCAATGGCAGTCCAGCAAAACTAGGCTTGCCAAGTTTGAACCGTGCACCTCCAGAGTCTCCAGAGTCTGCTAATTCTTCCTGAATGCCCCCTTTCTGAGGTATAAAGCCCCCCATTATTGCTTTTCTGATCTAATGGAGTTCCATCCAGTACATACTGGGACTGATGCTCTTGTGTGGCTGGACGCAATCAAATCTTTGCAGCAATGTTCAACAAAAGTGTGCAGTGTGACGTCTTCCCAGAAGAACGGAAACCCCCCTATTGGGACCATTGGTTTGAGAGGAAGCGCTAGAGGAGCAGGTGTCCGGTAGTTTCTGGACATGTTTGGGGTTTCCTCCTTCATCAATGCCCACCCAAACCTCGTAAGACCACCCTTCCGATTGCAACAATTAAACCCCTTTAATCCTGCTGTATTTTAATGGGAGATCAGGCCATGAAGAGCACTTAATTGGCTGATGGATCATAATCAAATCAAAACCTCTGAGCATGAATAATAAAGAGGCGTTTGTGCACACAGGATGGATTCATAAGTATGGTAAATATAATGGAACGATTATTAACACACACACACACACACACACACACACACACACACAAAGAAATGCCTCTCAGGTTTGTCTCACTCTCATTCTCTCTCATTTTTTCCTCTGCCTTCTCTCCACCACACCCCACAACCCCCCCCCCCCCCTTTTTTTTTTCTGTCTCACACTCCCTCTGAGAAAGCTGCCATCTGGACCACTCTCATTTTGGACACACATACACACACACACACACACACACTCACACACATACACACAGCGTAAATCTGGCATGCTGCTTTCACATCTGGAGATAAATAAATAGAGGCACAGAGATGGAACGGTAACGGCATCTGATTGTAAAGTGTAAAATTAAATACGGTGCTGATGCTTCAGCACTGCTCTGGTCTTTTGTTAATCTGCTGGAATTTAGTGCATTTATGTGTGTGTGTGTGTACTTGTGTGTGTGTGGTTGGCTAATGAGCAGCTGTGATGAAAGTTTTATTTGAGTGTAATTATCAGGACCCTTCTACCTGCCGGTCCAGGTTCTGGGGGATTCCCACCACCACCCCCGGCACCATTTCCTCATCTCCGGACATTTTTAGAAAGATCAATAATTTAATATGTTTTTGAGACCATTGTGTAACGATGAAATTGTGTCCCAGGGCCCTCTACGCCTTCTGAGAAGGCCTGATTGTCTTGTTTGTGCTTGTTTTAAAGTCTGCAGTTGAAGTTGAATCTTGTTTTTCAGTTTTTAGATCGAATATGAAATTAATATTCGAAATTAATTTCATTCACTGAATCAAACTGAGGCAATATGTTTTCTTTTTTTTGGAAGTAAATATAGTAAAGTGCATTTGTAAAATGCTCATTTTATATTTGATTGTATATTAGAATAACTTGTCAGTGTCATCCTGTCATGTTAATTGGTTTTAAATTGGATAAATTTGATTAGTAATGTTTATTAACGTTATTATAATTGATATATTGATATTATTCTGCTTTCTCGGTTAGTACAATCACTCTGGACATATATAATTTATTTGTTTACCACTAATTTTTGTAAATCTGTGACATTGCACGAGACTAGGAGAGTACTAGTATGTTTATTTGATATATTATATTATATATATTATAATATATGTATTCATATATTTATATTTATTGCTTTTATGCTTTTATGTTATTGATTTACATTGTTAAAAATTGTAGTAATTCAAAAAATGTGTAGAATTTGTAAAAAACTTTACATCCTACTTATTTTGTCTTTCTATTTTCTCTGCAGAGCTCCTGGGTTCTGCAAAGAGGGTGAATGTGAATTTCCAGGACACGGACGGGTGAGTTTGATTAAGTGTATCCTTATGTGTTAAAAACACAGTGCATCCAACACCAAAGGCAGCAAAGACACTCATAGCTTATGTATAGTGCTAGAAAACAGAGTAGAGTAGCCTGTAGGACAGTCTGACTAGCTGACATGCTGATAGGCTTCCCTTTGGCCGATGAGAACGGGCGGGCGCTGTAAGCGAGCTTACGGCCGGCGGGACGCTCGGCTCCATCGTGTTCGAAAATAATGTCTGGAAAAGGAGGAGATGCAGGACAGTAATTTATGATAATTACCTTTAAAGCGATCTGTGATGAGAATACCTCTACATGCCCGAGCTTGTACCTCGAGCACAATGCACTGAACTCATTGTCAGCAGTCTGGGACCAGAAGCCCAGCCTATCTAAATGACATTAGACAGCAAACTAGGCAACACTGTTTTATGCAGAACGGCAATGTGAAAATGAGTCACGCTGCTTGAGCTGATTGGGGACACGCCTCAGCATAGGGGGTTATCATACCCTACACTCTAAGGCTGATAGAAACAAACTGCTGGGCAGAACAAATGTGTGGTCAGCAGCAGTCCTGTGGGTCCTGTGGTCAGAAACTGACCACTGATGAATGCGGTAGTGGGGAACCGCTCAATCGCAGAAGTATTTCTAATTATTTATTTCTTATTGTACCCCATTTTCTACCCATTACTCAATCCCAGTTCATGTGAAACCCCTAGCACTAGCAGTGCCCCCAAAGCTAGGACGGTGAAGACTAGCCTCCTCCATGCCTCCTCCAACACACCATATGCTATCCCCCTACTATTAAGCTAACCTTGCGCAAGATCAGCAGATAATTGGGATCCAGATGAACTAATAAAGCACTACCACTAGATAAAACACACTGTGAGGGGGGGGGGGGTGCAACTCGGCTGGCTAACCAGTAGCATGCTACCTATTAGAATCGAAGGGGGGTCAGCATGCTAGCTAGCTATCCCCGGTGGGATGGATAGGATATGTCACGACACCAGAAATACAGCATTGCTAGGTCGCCTGGCGCTGGAAGGAAACTAGCATGTCTCCCCAATCACTGCCTTGAGAGGACAAAGGCAATTGTGCTCTCCTGGACTCTGGCTGCCGATGGCAAGCAGCATGACCCTGGATTTGAGCAACCCAGTGACCTTTGGACCGTAATTGCATCACCTAGTTTAGTTATCTTGGTCATGCTGGTCGACTAACTTGGTCATGCTAGGAATCCTGGTCAACCAGCATGGTCGAGCTTGCACATTCTGGTCAGGTAGATCATGCATGTAGACCAGCTAAACTTTCAACCCCCTCCTAATAAACGTATCCTATGCAGGTCAAGGGCTAGGCTGGTCTGGCCTACTTTGCTTCAACTGGATTCTGGTTATTTTAAGGCTGAGACGTATCGACCAATCCCTAAAGAGCTTAATGTCGGTGTAGATGTGAGGTCTCCAGTTTTATTAGATACTATACTATTAATACCATTACTGGGTAGATCCTCCCTTTGCTCTACAAACTGCCTCAAGGGCCGTTGGCTGTAGCATTCAAGTCCTAATTGATAGTATTAATACTGGCCCAACACTATTCCACCTCCATCAGCCTGGACTGCTGACACAAAGCAGTCCAGCATGGATTCATGCTGGTGACACCAAATGTTGACCTACCATCTGTGGTGAGGAGCCTCCAGTCTCCAGTCTTGCTGAGCTGAGCACTGCAGCCTCAGCTTTCTGGTCTTGGCTGACAGAAGTGGGACCTGACGTGGGGCTTCTCTGCACTCCACAGTTGTACAGAGTGGTGATCTACGCTACTGTAGCCTTTCTGTCAGCTCCAACCAGTCTGACCATCCTCTGTTGACCTCTCTCATGCATGTACAGGACGGAGTAGGTGTACAGGCCGTCCAAATGAATTGTATGCTGAGCAGATTTTGATGGGTTAATGAATGGACGGATGATGCAAAGGGCTCTGAATGATCCATACTAGGAGGCAGCAGTGTGTATGTATGTGTATGTGTGTGTATGTGTGTGTGTTGCTGGAGGCTGTGTGTGAAAAGCTCTTACTCATGGAAGTAGGTCAGAGCCTCTCGCGTAGTTTGGCATTGAGAGAGAGAGAGAGAGAGAGAGAGAGAGCTGCACTGATGTGAACAATACTTACGAACTTGTCTTAAAGGCTGGATGATGGAAAAGCGTAAAATTGCATTTGTAGGACTGTGGGAGATTTCAGTGTGTGTGTGTGTGTGTGTGTGTGTGTGTGTTGCAGGTTCTCAGCCCTTCACCATGCTGCTCTCAATGGTAATTTGGAGCTGATCTCACTGTTGCTGGAGTCACAAGCCATTGTTGACATCAAAGACCAGAAAGGTGAAAACACACACACTCACACACACACACTCACACACACACACACACACACACACACACACACACACACCTTGTTTTTGTACCTAGTCAGGACATTAAGCCATACATACACTAATATGTCCATTTAGCTACTTGGCGTTGCATCCATTGCTGACATAGATCGTCTAGTCCCTGTAAAGAAGTACTGCCAATAGAATAGGACTCTCTGGAGCAGATCAACAAAATTGATGGAGCAGATCAACGTAATACAACATTGAGCTATGTAATAATATTATGCAGCATATGTGTGCAATATGCCAATAATAATTATAATAATGTAAGTACATAAATATGTACATAAATCATATGAAATGCAATAATAATATGCTGCATGTATGCATGTACCTATATGTAATAGTAATGTTCCGTATGTATTATATTTGTATGTGTAAAAACCTATATAAATACTTTGTGTAGTGTGTTATTGTCATGGCTGGTTAGGCAGAGATTGATCCAATGCTTATTAAGTACTTCTTAATAACAAAAGCAGCAACTAAAGGGTTTCTTAGAGGGTTTCTTGGGAGTTGAGCTGGGTGAGCTGGACAGGGAGAACTGGAAAAAACACAAAACACCCTTCCAGGCAGTGCCTGGGGAGACTAAGAGGAAAACTAAGGACACGCGTGCACCACGCAGAGACACAGAACTGGGGGGAGAGAGCTGGGGAACCAGCCGCAGAACCATAAACGGCTAGGCCGACCAAACCTGAAGACACGAAGTCCAGCCTAGCTGGAGCGAGCGAAACAAGGTCCGCTAGAGGACCTGAACTGTGAACCTGTGGCCTAAACAAACCGTGATCTAAGTCTTGAACCTCTCAGGCTACCTCGAGGCTCAGAACCTACGTCCAATTCTCTGCGAGGAGCTCTGTAGCCGAGCTCCTTAAGTACCCCCCGTCTCTGGTGAAACACATTAACCAAGACATGACATAATGAACAAAACCAGGAACATGTGAGACGACAAACGAACTGAACAGAACACTGAACCGAATCATTGAATCAAACTTCGACGGCTGACATTTATGTTCTTAAGTACCTCAATGTGGTATAGTGAAATGTACTTTCCTTCCATGTGGTGGCGCTGTTGTGACTAATGTTCCACACATTGTTCATGTACAAGCTCTGAGGAAGATAGAGACCTGCAGTACTAAAGTAAAGGCTTGTTGTTAAGAGTTCCTGCCTGAGTCTGCTTTATTTTCAGCTGAATATACAACATATTGGCGACGAGGATGACTTCTTTTGGGATATCACAGCCCCCAGCTTTGCTGGAAACGCCTGGTGAGCCACTAATGCCATATACCTCTTGGATTCGGATGTTTGAAAACTACATCCTCGCACTCAGTACTAACGACATGGCAGACAAAAGAAAACGTGCTTTATTGCTTCATTGTTTGGGCACTGAAGGCCAGCGTATTTTTTATACACTCCCTGATGTCGGAACGAGTTACCAGTCTGCCTGCACTGCATTACAAGCCTTTTTTGTGCCAAAGGTGAACGTAGTTGCCGAACGGAATAAGTTCCGTCAGAGAGCTCAGCGTCTGGGTGAGTCCACTGTTCAATATGTGGCTTCGTTACGGGACCTGATTGTGAACTGTGACTTTGGCGCACTTGCTGATGATATGACTAGAGATCAGATTGTTGAGAAAACGTGTACTCCACGTATCCGTGAACGGCTGCTTTTGGAAACAGATCTCACACTGCAGAAGGCTATTGCCATTGCTTCACAAATTGAATCTGCAATATCTGCAGCTAAGGCTGTGGCTCACACTACTGAAGCTACAGTTAAAGTTGTTCAGCCAGCGAGAGGTGCCACACACAAACGTAAACAGAGGTATAAAGCAAATGCAACTTCAATGCAAAACACAGCAACTGACTCTAAGCAGACTTACCAACAAAAGTCTTGCTATCGTTGTGGATCTAGTTCACATTTAGCCAACAACCCCAAATGTTCTGCACGAAATGCTAAATGTAAACAGTGTGGCAAAAACGGGCATTTTGCACGAGTCTGTCGTGGGTCAGCACCTACATGCAATGTACAGGAGGTTGCAGTGCCTGATCTCACAGTTCTGAGCATATCTTCCACATCTGCTGCTGTACAAGGAGATCGCCTCACCTGTACTGTGTCTCTTCATGTGAAAGGTGGTCAGCCATTTACTACAGATCTGCTTGTAGACACCGGCTCAGCAGTTTCCATTCTTCCAGAATGCATGTACCGTCAGATGTTCTCACAGGTGCCTCTCACAAAGCCCAATTTGCGTCTAGTGACCTTCATGAAGAAACCTATTCCTGTTCTGGGGTGCCTCACACTTACTGTCACCCATTACAACCACAGCACACAAGCAGATTTCTACATTGTACCAGATGGAACATCACTGCTTGGAATGGACCTGTTCAAAGCTCTGCATCTTCAAATTCGTGATGGACACATTGAGCCACCTGCTTTGCAAACTGCTGTCCACAGCACTGAGGCCTTCGGAGTTGCTACTGGCTTCATACATAAAGTTAAAGTGCGCTCGGATGTACCTCCAGTCCAACAGAAGCTTCGCAGATTACCTTTTTCTGTGCGTGATGCTGTGTCAGAGGAGTTGAAAAGACTTGAATTAGATGGCATTATAGAGAGGGTTGATTCGTCTCCTTGGGTCTCTCCACTGGTGGTCGTGCAGAAAAAATCAGGTGGAATTAGACTCTGTGTTGATCTCCGTGAGCCAAACAGGGCAGTAGTGATAGACAGCCACCCTCTGCCACACATTGAAGAGGTCTTTACTGAGCTTCGTGGTGCAACTATGTTCTCCACAATTGATTTACAAAATGCTTATCATCAAGTTCAGTTACATCCTAGCAGCAGAGACCTTACAGCCTTCATTACACATGAGGGACTTTTTCGCTTCTCCAGAGTTCCGTACGGATTGGCTTCCGCACCAAGCGCATTTCAACGGATGATGTCCCAGATTCTAGCTGGTCAGAGCGGAGTGCAATGTTATTTGGATGACATCATCATTTTTGGTGACACGCCCGAGGCTCATGATAAGCGCCTGAACGCTGTTCTCCATTGTCTCCAGGAGAGGGGATTGAAGCTAAATACAGCAAAATGCCACTTCAGAAAGACAGAGTTGTCTTTTCTTGGTCATCTCATCTCTGCCTCTGGCCTACGACCAGATCCTGACCATATTCGTGCGGTGACCGAAGCTCCGCCCCCCCATGATGCACAATCACTGCGATCTTTCCTAGGTCTGACTGCATGGTACTCGAAGTTCATTCCTAGTTACGCTACACTCGTTGAGCCTCTACGTGCTCTTCTCCGGAAATCAGCTGGATTCAATTGGACAGAGGAGGCCCAAGAAAACTTCAGCAGAGTTAAAAACCTCATCGCTACCAGCTCTGCTCTTGCCCTATTTGACCCTTCTTTGCCAACTTTTGTCACCACTGATGCATCAGACTACGGCATTGGTGCGGTGCTGACACAGATCCAGGGTGGTACAGAACAGACAGTTGCATTTGCCTCTCGGACATTGACAGAGTGTGAGCGCAAGTACTCAACAATTGAAAAGGAAGCTTTAGCATGTGTCTGGGCAACCGAAAAGTGGCGCACTTACTTGTGGGGTCGTCATTTTACTTTGAGAACTGACCATAGCCCTCTGACAACGCTACTGTCTACCAAAGGTCTTGGACGTGCAGGAATGAGAATAGCTAGATGGTCGGCTCGTCTCTTATGTTTCAACTACAGCATTGAATACAAGCCAGGCCGAGAGAATGTTACAGCTGATTGCTTGTCACGCTTGCCTCTTGCAACCACAGATGAACACCAAGAACCTGAATTGGAGATGGTGGCCATTGTGTCAACTGACTTTGCTGCAGTTACCGCAGAAGAGCTCTCAGGGTCCTGTGCTGCATGTCCCGTGCTACAGAAAGTTAGAGACTACATTAAAAACGGATGGCCACGCAGTTCAAATGGCCTGGACTCTGCTGTCATTCCCTACTTTCGCATCCGAACTGAATTGGCTGTGCTAGATCATTACATTGTCCGTGGCACACATCGTGTGATCATTCCTCTAGCCCTGCAGTCAAAATTCATCCAGCTAGCCCATGCCACACACCAAGGGATCATTCGGACAAAACAAAGACTGAGAGACTTGTACTGGTGGCCAGGAATGGATTCTCAAGTTGAGTCTGCCATTAAGTCATGCTCCACTTGCCTCCAGCATGATAAAACTGCCATCACCCATGCCGCACCACTACATCCTGTACCTACACCAACAGCTGCCTGGGAAAAGCTAGCTGTCGACATTGTTGGACCATTCCACACTGCACCGACTGACTGCCGTTTTGCTATAACGCTCATTGACTACTACAGTCGTTGGCCTGAGATAGCCTTCTGCTCTGCTGTTACTTCAACGACTGTAAAGAACTTTCTTGCCACTGTGTTCAGTCGGGAGGGAAATCCACTTGAATTGGTCACTGACAATGGCCCTCAGTTCATCTCAGCCGAGTTTACATCCTTCCTTGCAGACAGAGATATAAAGCACTCCCGGTGCTCTGTCTATTACCCGCAATCAAATGGGGAAGTCGAGCGGTTTAACAGAATCCTCAAGGACTGTTTACAGACCGCTAACATTGAAGGAAAGCCATGGAAGGCTTTTGTCACTGAGTTTTTGCATACATACAGAGCTACACCCCATGCTGTGACTGGTGTGTCTCCTGCTCAGCTACTACATGGGCGACCACTTCAAACAAAGCTGCACATCAGAGGTCTCCCACTCACGGTCCCTCTTGCACAGCAAACAAATATGAAGAAGAGTATCCAAATCAAACAACAGAAAATGAAACAATACACTGACCAGCGACGTGGTGCGAGATCTCCTACTTTCCAAATTGGGTCGTTTGTCCGCATCCGAAAGCCTGGAATCATTGCTAAAGGACATACCGTGTTTACCCGGCCTTTCCAAGTTGTGGCCCAGAAAGGTCCTGCCTCCTATCTCTTGTCAGATGGAAAAGTTTGGAATGCCATACATCTCGCCCCAACACCCCACACCAGTCCTCCTTCTTCAACACCATTGGATGATGCTTGCATGCAGCCAGGCACATCTTGCGAACCATTTGAAACTGTGCACCCTGTTTCCCTTTCTAGTCGAGTTCCAAGACTGCGAAAGGCTCCAGTGTGGTCTAAAGACTATGTCACTTAAAAAAAAAAAAAAACTGAAATGCATAACTATGCTAAGAACTCTTTGGACTGTACGTTCATGTCATTAGGCATAGTGAGATAGATTTACTTCCACACGGATTTTGCGACAGAGTACAGAGTAATGTTGTTTCAGTTTAAAGGAAATTTCAGTTTATACTTTGGCAAGAACCTGTATTGTTAGCACTGCTGTTTGTGGTTACATAAGTTGTCTGTTTACTGAGATATTGTTATTCTTTAGTTTAAGATTTCTTTTATTACAAAAAGAGGATATGTGGTATAGTGAAATGTACTTTCCTTCCATGTGGTGGCGCTGTTGTGACTAATGTTCCACACATTGTTCATGTACAAGCTCTGAGGAAGATAGAGACCTGCAGTACTAAAGTAAAGGCTTGTTGTTAAGAGTTCCTGCCTGAGTCTGCTTTATTTTCAGCTGAATATACAACACTCAATATGCATTAAGTTTGTATAATTATTATAATAAGTATTTATATAATTACGGTAGCATTTATATAATATAATTAACGTCTCATATGTATAGTTCTGCAAGAAAGTTTATAAACTCTTTACAATTTGTCATGAAATGTGCTTAGAATTTGCTTTCTCACAAGTACTAAAACTAACAACAGCACAAATTCATTTCGCAAAATTATTCAATATTAAATATTTTTGTACGCTATATGTACACTATATATTGCTGGACACTCCATATGTATATCATCTGCCTCACAGTGGATTGGCGAAGGCTGCTCTGATAACTCTGAGGGCCCTATCTTACACCCAGTAAGGTGCAGGGTGCCTTGCGAAGCTCGTTGCTATCTTTCACCCCGCCAACAGTCGGAACAATAACAATGGTGGTTTGTGACTATATCTACGCTGATGGGCATTGTGGTCTCGAAATTAGGTGTTTTTGGGTCAATTTCTGGAGCTCCACTGACTGAAAAACAGCCTAGGCAGACGTTCGTCAACGGTCAGACGTTCGTTGCTATCTTGGCAGTGAATTGTCAACACAGGCACGTGCAGCCTGACACTTTGCGCCATTGAAATAGCAATCCACCAGGGTCTGACCGCGTCACGCTGATTGGTTTATTACTGCATGTTACGCCCAGAACACACCCATGATTAATTAAGAGACTCAGTACATGACTTTTGTGGGTTTTGAGATGCGCAAGGCGAACATTCCCCACCATTACCATATCAAAGACGCACCGACACGCCCCCTAAATCATGCTGCGCACTGCACGGTTGATGGCTCGCCTAAAGATGGCTAAAACAGGACCCCTTTATTTGAATATTATCATATTAATTAGGATTACGTTCGTGCAGGTATGAAGAAAGAGGTCTGGGTGCAATGAAGCTGTTTAATTCGTCTGTGTGGGAGATCTTAGTTCACAGTCCGTAGGACTAGGCAGTTGTAACAGGCTATATCTGACTGACCCGGGAGATTCTGACCCTTTAACCTCTAAAGTCAGATCATACTACTATATTTTCACACACATTAACCAATGTTATATTTAACACATACTTCCATAAACCTGCATTGTGGGGAAGTTTTAAGTTATGAAAACTTATGAGTCCTAAGCTTGACCTCAGTCCCCAAAAACACATCATCCAGCAACATCTGTGCTGGGACGTTATCTGTAGTGATAGGTGTTGCGTAAGGGTTTGTGGGTTCTCCTCGAGCTCCTCGAGTCCCGTTCAACCCAAATGCTGAAAGATTAAGCAGAGCTGTGGGGTGAAAAAGTCATTCACTGGAAGCTCCGAACATGAACATGTGTTTCTAACTCTTCCCTCGTTTCCCTGTGTCAGGGATGCGGCCGCTGCACTACGCTGCCTGGCAAGGGAAATGCGAGCCAATGAAAATGCTGCTGAAGTCAGGATCGTCGGTCAACGGCCAATCGGACGAAGGCCAGATTCCGTTGCACCTCTCGTCCCAACACGGCCATTACGACGGGGTGAGTGTGCGGGAGCACATAGGTGCTGATGAATGCATCACACTGAGACCCAATGTGTCGGTACACACGGGCGCTAAGGCGATGGTGCGGCCAAGAGGCAAATTTACACCATTTGCGCTCGATCAGCCGAGACATGTTTGGTGTCAAGCACTTCCGTTCTCTATAGGCCATCTCATGTCCTTCACTCTTTGAATGGTTGCCCCTGGTGGGCCTGATCACTGCCCAGGGTTGTTCGGTGGAAGGTGACTTCCAGATCAATGCTTGATCAGGTGGCTCGCGATGCACCGTTCCACCACAGTGCAGACCCCTTAGACTGGTTATGGCTTCTTAATCAGGACCAGGAAGCTCTGACATGGCCTCTCATAATACTAATGTAGCTAGCCAACTTACTGAAGCTGTAATTCATCTGTTAGCAATGTGTAATCCCAGAAAACAACGTCAAGAAGGCCATCTTATAGATGTAGGATGCCTAATAAGCTTGGATTCCACTCAAACAAGCCGATGCTTAGCATTATGCAAACGCTATGCTAAGAGATAGCTATAGCCGTGGTCCAGCATGGCTTTTGCCTCGCAAAAGTGATGCTCGCTTTCACTAAGTGAGCTGGGTCGGGGTAAAGCCATGCTACCGATGTTGGACGAGGCCTGTGGCCATCTCAAGTACTACAGGCCTCGTCCAACATCAGTAGCATGGCTTTACCACAGCCCAGTCTCGCCGTCATTTTCTGTCCTGTAAGGTGACGCAAATTGGAAGCCAATCTTCGGATCCCTACACCGTTAAGCCCTTCCACCAAGCGTTTCTGTGGAAAACTGGGCCGAACCGGTTTTCATGTGCCATCATCAGTTTTGCTACTGTTGATGTCCGGTGTGGCCATCTTGGATTTTGAACTCGAGGGTAGTTAGGCTAACCGGTGAGGAAATCTGGTTTCCAGTTGAAAATTCCTACTTAAGCTCAGAAATGGCGACATCCCAGTTCAAATGGAACGCAGCACAGTTGCTACCTTAAACAACGTTAACTCAATTGAACTGCAGCCACAGTTTTCGCCCTTTTAGCCACTAGGCTAATGTTGCTAACAGTTGACAGAAACTCATATCTCATCAGTTAGCGGTGCTCTAACAGAGTTGCTTATGTGGCTTTTGGCTCTAGAAAACACACGTATATGATAAAATGTGGGCTAAACTGCATTAGCATTGCTAAAAACGCTAGCAGTAGCAGCCTCCTAGTACTTTGCCCGTACCGTCGTTCATGTTCGTACATAAACGTCGGTCAGAAGTCACATTAACAAGTATATTGGAGATCACTGATCAACCCCTCACAGTCTGAGGTGATTTAGGCATGAGGTTAGCATAATGCTAATGCTACTACTCATTAGCTACATTTGCCTCGTCGCTCCAGTGCAGAGCTATAGAAGTGAACGTGATGTCTTGGGTAGGAGGAAGAGCCATTCCACGGATGTTCATGCTAGCCTTTGCCGTTGTGTTTTGCTTGTAGAGCGAGATGCTGCTGCAGCACCAGTCCAACCCCTGCATCAGAGATCACGCCGGAAAGACCCCTCTGGACCTGGCCTGCGAGTTCGGACGAGTTTCGGTCAGTTACTCCAGACACTTCATTGGCAACACTAGCTATTGAGGTCATGGTAGCTGACAGACATCTGTCTGCTCTGCTGTGTGTGTGTGTGTGTTTGTGTGAGTGTGTGTTATAGGTGGTGCAGTTACTACTGAGCAGTAATATGTGCGCTGCCATGCTGGAGCCGAAGCCCTCTGACCCCAATGGCATCAGTCCTCTCCATCTGGCCGCCAAGAACGGACATATTGACATCATCAAGTAAGAGCGGATTGTGCAGTGACGTCCAGATGCGTGCAGAGTGGCCTACAGAGTGGCCTTGCCGCTGTGTTAATTCCGGGAGGCGAGTGGAGAAAGTAGTGCGGCCTTTATGTGTACATATAGGGCGTATGAGCTTCATCCAGAGCGACTTACGGAAGAGCTTCGCTGTCCACTCAGTGAAATATCCCTAGCTAGTGCAAATAGACATGAGTCCTCTGAGCGTAGAGACTGCCCAGTACAATCGGTATGGATACCTTGCACACAATAAGGGACAGTACTAGCAGCTAGAAACAGACTTAGCAGTCTAGTCTATCAGCGGCCAGAGTACCGGGAGAGTACATTCAGCTCACACACTGCCGACACAGCTGTGCAAATGCACCCACACAGCTTGTCTAGTGCTTGCAGAGAAGTACTACCAGTAGAATAGGGCTCTCTGGAGCAGATAAACATCATGAACCTAAGCTTGGGCTAGAGGCGTAGAAAGACCCCCAGCAGCATTGAGCTGTGGAGCAGTGGAAGATCTGCCTTCTCTGGAATGATGGTTGGCGGTCCATCCCATACAACAATGCTCCTCCAAAATCTCTTAGAAAGCTTAGCCTTCTTTCCTGGACAGTAGAGACAGCTACTTCAACAAAAGCAGGAGAAGCTCTTCTTTAATACCCTTGATTCCAGAAGAAACATTGATTGAAGCAGGTGTCCCAATACTTTTGTCCTGATAGTGTCATAGCTGGTCATCCACAGCTACGCCAAGAAGCCTTCTTTACCAGACTGAGATAAGTAGGGGAGATGGGAAATGTAGTTTGCTGAAGTGGGAAGGCGCTGATGCGGTCCGATAGGTGCCTTGGGGATTTATTCATTAGTGTGTCTGATGTAGTCTCTTACACAGCGACGCACACACATTGAGTGTCCTCATTTCTTTGTTTTGATGGACGGTGCTGTCACTGCATTATGACGCATATCGTTAATTAGTCTTACATGTCATTTATGGCAGCCCAGTGTCTGTCTGTGTGTGTTTGTATATAAGTGTGTGTGTCATCAAAATAAGTGGTCCCACATTATCGTAAGCGCCTCTAACAATTGCGTAGTTACACACGAACAATCTATGCAACGAAAGCATAACTAATGGTGACTCTATTCAGACTTGCAACCAGAAACTCCACACTTCCAGACTTGCACCCTAGCGACTTGAGACTCAACTCAGAGTTGCATCCTAGAGACTCGAGACTCCACTTAAGACTCACACCCCAGAGATTCCAGACTGTATTCAGGCTCGCATCCAGAAACTCAGACTTGCACCAAAGCGACCCAAGACTCGACTCAGACTAGCATCCCAGAGACTCGAGACTCGACTCAGACTCGACTCAGACTCGTGCCCCAGAAACTCAAGACTCGACTTAGACTTGCACACCAGATACTTCTGACTCTATTCAGATATGCAGTCAGAAACTCCAGACTTGCACCCTGTCGACTCGAGGCTCGACTCAGAGTTCCCAGAAACTCCAGACTCGACTTAGACATCCACTTCAGAGACTTAAGACTCTATTAAACTCACAATCAGAAACTCAGACTAGCACCCCAGCGATTCAAGACTCGACCCAGAAACTCTTGCATCCCAGAAACATGAGGCTTGACTTGGACTCACACCCTCTAAACTGTATTAGACCCACATCCAGAAACTTAGACTCACACACCAGAGACCCAGAATTGCATCCTAAGGACTTGAAACTTCACTCTGGTTCTACCTCAGAGACTCGAGATCTGACCCGGACTTGCCCTGAGACACCTGTGACTCAACATGAGACTAAACTGCCACGATGCACGAAGCCTGAACATTCAGCTGTGTGAAGGTGTGTATGGGTGTGTTACAGGTTGCTGATCCAGGCTGGAATAGATATAAACAGGCAGACGAAGTCCGGCACAGCGCTGCACGAAGCCGCCCTCTGTGGGAAGACCGATGCTGTGCGGCTGCTTCTCGATGTGAGTATACATGACCCCCTCTTAGTGACCCCAGATGCTTCTCACATTGTATACAATGCGTATTAACATGCAAACCATGTGTCATTTTGCAGAGTGGCATCAGTGCCAGCGTGAGAAACACCTACTGCCAGACGGCACTGGACATTGTTAACCAGTTCACCACCACGCAGGCCAGCCGAGAGATTAAGCAGATGTTGAGAGGTATGGAGTAGACGGGACAGAACCAAAAATGTCCCCTTAAGGGACATTAATACAAGGGCTCCAGGTGGTCCAGTCTACCAAGGATGGCTGGTTTGAATCCCGGGTTGCACTGCTTGCCATCGGCAGCCGGAGTCTTTACCTTAACAGTAAAACAGTAGCAAGGTTTATAGATAAGTGTACAAAATGATTTTCATATGGAACTTCTCAACTGTCAAATAATTAGTATACCAAGCTGACGAACGGAGCTGTAAACAATTCTAAAATGGCTTATAGAATAAAGGTATAATACAGGTTATACCTTTATAGAGAGTACTCTACATTTCAAAAGCAGGAGATAAATACTACTGTTAATTGACCATTTCTATACATTAGTTATAATGTAACAAGCATTGTTGTCCCTAAAATACTTTTTATTATTATTTTATTACTATTTATTATTAATACTTTACTATACTATTTACTATTTTCAATTTAACCTCTAAAATATTGATATTAAATTGATTTTGAAATGAATAGAATGCATATCAATAGTATAATACATTATATAGTAAGTCGATTTATTGTGTTATATTTAGTTTTGTATAGTTATTTTATAAATTGTGGAAAGTTCCTATAGTTATAATGTAATAAGTAATGTTGTCCCTAAAATAGTTGAAGTTTTCAATTTAACCTCTAAAATATTGATTGGAATGTATAAAATGCATATCTATTTGATAGTGTATTATATAATAAGTCAATTTATTGTGTCATATTTAGTTGTGTACAGTTATTGTATAAAGTTAATGTAGTTATAATGTAATAATTATTGTTGTCCCTACAATCATTGAAATTTTAATATTAACATATCCATTGTTTAATTTGTTATATAATAAGTCAATGTATTGTGTTATATTTCTTTGTATAGTTATTGTATAAATTGTAGAAATAAATTGTATTATATAGTTATAATGTAGTAAGTATTGTTTTCCCTAAAATAGTTGCAGTTTTACATTTATAAAATAAATAAAATGAATTATTGAAATTTCTGAAACTTCTGAAATATTGATTGGAATGTATAAAATGCATATCCAGTGGATAGTGTATTATATAATAAGTTGATTTATTGTGTCATATTTAGTTTTGTATAGTTATTGTATAAAGTGCGCAATGTCACTGTAGATATAATGTAATAAGTATTGTTGTCCCTACAGTAGTTTAAATTTTAAATTTAACCTTTAATATTGATTGGAATTTATAAAATGCATGTCCATTTTATATAATGCGTTATGTATTAAATTTGTGTGTCATATTTTGCTTGGTATAGTTATGGTATAAATTGTAAAAAGTTCTTATAGTTATAATGTAAAGTTCCTAATGTAAAGTTCCTAAAATTGTTAAAATTTTACATTTCTAAACTTCTAAAATATTGATTGCTATGTATAAAATACATATTCATTGTATAATGCATTATATAATAAGTCAATTTATTGTATTATATTTTGTTTTGTATAGTTATTCTACAAATTTTAAAAATTACTGTAGAAAATCACAAATATGCCAATGTAGCAACTGATTGTGGCGGGGAATAGCGGTATATCGAAGGGTATAACCTTTGCTGATTGTTAACTGTCTTGAAATAGCTTGTGTGTGTGTGTTTTTGTGTGTGTGCATGCAGATGCTTCCGCTGCCATGCAAGTGAGGGCACTGAAGGATTACTGCAACAACTACGACCTGACGAGCCTCAACATCAAAGTGGGTGACATCATCACGGTAAATACCCCGAGCGTAGCGGAACATTTGCCCAGTGGGGAAGAAAAAATCTGCTGAGCTCAAATACATGCGTCCTTTCTAAAGCTGGATATCTCTGACCACTCTCTGGCTTTCCATTCATTTCATTTAGTGCTATTCAGAACCGTCTAAGGCTAAGGCTCCCAAATTAGCGGAATACAGACGGCAATGATTGGATTTATAGACAAAAATAGATGAAAAATTGTAATTTGGTCAAAAATGAATTGAATATCACTGTAGATTTGTGGATTTTCTAGAAGTCAAACCTCATTGTCAACAAGACCTTGCATAAATGCCCAGAAAATGGCCTGATGTCCAGCTCTTAATGGTTCAACCTGGCTTTTGAGGCATATCGACCCAGAGCTACAGCTCCACCTGCTGGATTTACTGTCTTTACTCTTAAGGAAGGTCTAGTCTATAGACTCTGGTAAATTTCTGAAGATATGGCCAACCTTACCTGATGCTAAAATTTCACTGTGTCCTCCTTCACATGATTTCGCAGGAGTTGAAATGATCAACACTAGCTGTAAAATCATGCACATCCAAGCACTTTATTAGGAACACTGGGTAGAACCTTCTTTCGCTCTCAAAACAGCCTCAATTCTTAATGCCATGGATTCCACAAGATGTTGGAAACGTTCCTTTCAGATTCTGGTCCATATGGACATGATTGCATCTTCACACCACATCAGTCCCTGCAGATTTTTCAGGAGAGTCTCCCGTCCTACCACGTCCCAGAAGTGCTCATTTGGATTCAGATCCGAAGACTGAGAAGAGCACCGAAGAACACTGAACTCATTGTCCTGCTCATGAAGCCAGTCTTAGATGACCTTTGCTTTGTGTGACACATTGGGTGCATCGGCATGCTAGAAGTAGCCGTTAGAAGATGGTAAACCACCACCTCCACCAGCCTGGACTGTTGACACCAGGCAGGTTGGGTCCATGGATTTATGCTGTTGGTGCCAAATTCTGACCCCACCATCAGCCTGAGCAGAAATCAATGTCCCAAACTTTCCAGTCTTGAAGCCGACCGGTGTGGCCTCTGGTAGCTGACTGCGTGGACTCATCTTCTGCGGCTGTAGCTCTGTAGCCTCCTCACAGAGTGGTTATCTGAGCTACTGTAGCCTTTCTGTCAGCTCCAACCAGTCTGGCCATTCTCTGTTGGGTTGCCTCTTGGCTAATATGGAGGTGTTCCTAATGAAGTCCTCGGTTGCTGGCCAGCACAGGTGTGAAAAGTATTCACACTCATTCCTCAGATAGAGATACTAGGTTTTAAAAGACTTCTATAGAAGCTGAAGCTGAAGCTTCTATAGAATCATCTTAAGCTTTTTACTCCAGTAAAAGTGTAAAAGTACTGGTTTCAGAACGACTTCAAGTAGAAAAGTAAAAGTAATGGAAGGAAAACAAAGGCCGAAAGCTTAGGCCGCACCACAGGGTCTATAGTGCACTACCCCCCCTCCCCTCCCCAAAACCCCATTTCTCTAAAAGTCATAATGAGGAGAATGATCTATTAAAATGTTGATGTTAAAAATGTTGGGCTGCACTAGGCTCCTGTTTCAGCTGCAGATCTGCCCATTGAAAATGAAGCATTTCAGTAATATCAGCTCTATTAAAGGAGCGTCTCTGTGCTCTACTGAGCATCAACATGAGCTTCATGGAGGAAAATATGAGGAGTCGTTGTCTAGAAGTTTTGTAAAGCTGCAGAAAGTCAGACTTCAGAGGCGTGTGATCAATCAGCTTTATTGGAGTGTAAATGTGGGGCTTAGTCGGGACGACGTTTCACTGCAGCTCTCTTGAGTCTCTGCTACGGACACAGTCTTCATACTAGACTACAGACGTCTGCTGTGAGCTCGCTGGAGAGTGACGGGACGTGTGCAGGTGTGATGGATCGCTTATAAACCAATAGGGAGTCAGAATGGAGTCTGTTTATACTTCTCATCCAATCATGATCAGACTCACACTTTCCGGATGGAGAGATTTATCTGGAGAGGGTTTTTATTGATGACGAGCTGGAATGAGAACAAAGGGAAATGAAATAGGAGGAATGAGGCTGTTTTTAAATGTAAGGAGGAGAAAGTTCAGATAATTGGGGGAAAATGTAAGAAGTAGAAGTAAAAAGTCACTGAAAAATAAATAATTACTTCAGTAAAGTTTAGATAACCAACATTTCTACTTAAGTAACTTAAGTAGCAAAGTAATTGTACTTCATTACTTGACCCCTCTGCTGGTCAGTGCAAGTAGGAATTGGGATCAATCCTGCAAGCAACGTTAGCATTTGCTAAAGTATAGCACTGTGGCTAAGTGACAGAATTGCCAGAAGTCCACTTGCCACTAGTGAGCGAGAGAAGGAGAAGACAAGAACAGCTGTATCAACAAAAACCCAAACTGTGGAACTGACCTTTCCTCAAAGCGGGCTTGTTTCTCAGACAGGCTGCCCGAGCCTAAGCTATATTTGCCTGAGCCTCTTTCTGTTTGGTTACCAGGTTCTGGAGCAGCACTCCGACGGCCGGTGGAAGGGCTGCATCCATGACAACCGGACGGGAAACGACCGCGTCGGCTACTTCCCCTCCAACATGGTGGAGGTCATCAAGAGGGCAGGTGTGCCATTGCGTCATCGCATGACCTCGCAGGTCATGTGACATGCGCTGTTGTCCTAGTTTTGCACTAGCTCATCTACATGGTACATGTAATACACCAGCGCTTTGTGTGTGTTAAGGTGAGAGAGGGCGGTTGACGTGGTATCCCAGGCATAGATTAATCTGGCCTGATCTGCCGCACCGGTATTTTATGGACTGTTTCCCTGCACTTAGAGCCGAACAGAAAACCCGTTCAAAACACAAAACACGATCGTAACAGTAGCCAAAGGGTCGTTGCTGAGTTCTGTTTGGAAAATAAACGTTGATCACTATAGACACCATCTGAAAACTGTTCACATCACGACACCTCAGTAGAAATGGAGATTTACCACCCAGGCTACGTTTCTCCAGTCTTCAACTGTCCAGTTTTGGTGAGCTTGTGGCCATTGCAGCCTCAGCTTTCTGGTCTTGGCTGACAGATGTGAGACCTGACATAGTCTTCTGTTACACTAGTACCTTACAAAACTGATACACTGGTAGCTTGCCCCAAATCAAATGCTACACTGATAGCTTGGCCTAAATCAAACGATACACTGGTAGCTTGGCCTAAATCAAACAATACACTGGTAGCTTGCCCCAAATCAAACGATACACTGGTAGCTTGGCCTAAATCAAACGATACACTGGTAGCTTGGCCTAAATCAAACGATACACTGGTAGCTTGCCCCAAATCAAACGATACACTGGTAGCTTGGCCTAAATCAAACGATACACTGGTAGCTTGCCCCAAATCAAACGATACACTGGTAGCTTGGCCTAAATCAAACGATACACTGGTAGCTTGGCCTAAATCAAACGATACACTGGTAGCTTGGCCTAAATCAAACGATACACTGGTAGCTTGCCCCAAATCAAACGATACACTGGTAGCTTGGCCTAAATCAAACGATACACTGGTAGCTTGGCCTAAATCAAACGATACACTGGTAGCTTGCCCCAAATCAAACGATACACTGGTAGCTTGGCCTAAATCAAACGATACACTGGTAGCTTGGCCTAAATCAAACGATACACTGGTAGCTTGGCCTAAATCAAACGATACACTAGTAGCTTGCCCCAAATCAAATGCTACACTGGTAGCTTAACCTAAATGCTACACTGATAGTTTGCCCCAAATGCTACACTAGTAGCTTGCTCTAAATGGCACACTAGTAGCTTGTCCCAAATCAAATGCTACACTGTTAGCTTGCCCCAAATCAAATGATACACTGGTAGCTTGGAAACCACCCCTGTGTTTTAGCCTCTGAGTGTTCATTCAGTAGCCGCCCAGTGGCCTCTGCTATACATTCGGGCCTTCAGGTTTGATGGACTTTCTGTTCCAACCACTGAAATATGTCAAATTGCCCATAACGACACAGGTGCGGCGGACAGAGGTCAGGCCGAAAAAACGCTACAGTGGCCCTTTATGCCTGGTTCCAAGTGAGAATCTGTGCCTGGGAAGCTGCGAGAGAGCTGTTTTGCTGTGTGTGTGTGTGTGTGTGTTTGTGTATGTGTGTGTGTGTGTGCGTGCACGGGTATTCACTCACTGGCTCCGAGTGTCCGACACGTTCACCGCGAGTCCAGTGATTTTAATTAGAGCAGTCAGCAGGACGGGAGGAGAGAGAGAGAGAGAGAGATGGAGAGACAAGAGTGAAAAAGAGGGCAGATATGATGGGGAAGTTGTGGCTCATCTATCTGCCACTGGCTTGTCGGTCTCTATCCCACTGTGTCATCATTTCCATGCTGCGCCCCCCCCCCCAATTTCCCCCATCCACACTTGCTTTTCTGTATCATTTACATCTATGAATACACAAACACACACAAACACACACTAAAGCATACATGCACCGCAGTACTGCACACGTACTGACAGGCATACATACAGTACATGTAAAAACCAAGGTACGGCCTCTTTGAATTCTATGGTTTTACACATCAGGACATAATAAAAAGCACATGGTCCTCAGAAGCTCCTAAAATTATGTAAATACACCCTCAGATGAACAGCACCACGCAGCAGATTCCACCGCATCATTAATTACTTGACAAAAACTAGGCAAAATGCAAAAGCAGTGCGTGAAAATGAGACCCACCCTTCCAGTCTGCTTCCATGGGAATTAAGAGGGTAAGTAGCAGTGTAAAAAAAACTGCCCACATCACGACACCTCAGCAGAAATTAAGAATCGTCAGACCAGGCTACGTTTCTCCAGTCTTTAACTGTCCTGTTCTGGTGAGCTTGTACCCATTGCATTCTTAGCTTTCTGTTCTTGGCTGATAGAAGTGATACCTGGCATAGTCTTCTGCTGTTGTAGCTCATCCTCCTCAAGGTCGGATGTAGTGTGGATTCTGAGATGCTTTTCTCCTACACTGGTAGCTTGCCCCAAAGTGGAGGGGTTTACCCCCCCAAGAATACCAAAGTATTCTTGAGTCAAATGTAAGGCCATCTATCTATCTAACAGCTAGAGTTTGTCTGAAATCGGGCCATGCAACAGGACAATGATCCCAAGCACAGCAGCAAATCTACAGCAGAATGGCTGAAAAAAAAAAAAAAACAGGCAAGGTGTTGCGATGGCCCAGTCAAAGTCCAGACCTTAACCCGATTGAAGTACTGTGGCGGGACCTTAAGAGAGCTGAGCTGTGCATAAACGAAGGCCCACAAACGTCAATGAACTTGAGCAACGTTGTGTAGAAGAGTGGGCCACAATTTCTTTGATAGTCCTACAGAAAACCATTACGTACAGTTATTGCAGCTAAAGGTGGTTCTACAAGCCATTTTGGCTTGGGATCTGATGTGTGTTGTTTATCGGAGGTAGTTTTGATCGTGTCCTGATGCGTAAAATCATAGAATTCAGTGGTTTACCATGTACTTCACATGACTGTATATATGTACACTATGCAGTGCCTTGCAAAAGTACTCATTTTGAACTGCAAATGACTCGATTGTTTTCCGATATGCTTGGTTTGAAATCTGGACTTTGACCTTTGACCTGCCAATCCTTCTTTTTGTTGCTTAGCAACACGTTTGTTGTGGTCTAAGCTTTACTTTTTTTAGCAGGCTGAAGCAATTGGATCTTGCAGTCTCATCTTATATGTAGCACCATCCTTCCGACCTTCAGTATATAAAGATGCTCTGTCCCAGCCGAGGAAAAGAAGTAGCACCACGACAATAATGCTGTCACCACCATGCTTTACTGCTGGGATGGCGTTTGTTGAGTGTCGTGGGTTGAATGCTTTTCCAAGGCACTGTCTTCTACACAGTGGCATGCAAAGGTTTGGGCACCCCTGGTCACACGTCTTGTTGTGGTGAATAGTTAAATGAGAGGAAGATGAACTGACCTCCAAAAGGGCATGTTTTATGTATTTTTATGTTTTAGTATTAGTGTATATTTAGAACACCATGCAAAAGTTTGGGCACCCCAAATAATTTTGATCTCTCAAATAGCTTTTTTCTTTTGGTCTATGGCCCGTTCACAGTCATCGTTAGGGAAGGCCAGGTGATGCAAAACTCGCAACTCAAACTTTATCCCAACAACCAGCAGCCATGGGCTCCTCTAAGCAGCTGCCTAGCACTCTAATCCATAGGCTGTATACAAGAGCCACAAAAAATGAAGCCAAAACTGTTCTCTTATGCCCTCTGGTGGCTGGCTGCAATACAACTTTTAACCCCGCCCAATCCCAAGTACACATGTTAATACATTAGAAATTGGAAGAGCATTGCTTTGAGGATTTGATTGCATTTAACCCCAACTTCCCAGTTCCCCAACAGTTCCACGGCTTCACAGCTCCACAGCCTTTATACCCCGCTAGCCCATGCCTGGCATTAGCTGGCATGGGACCAATAGCTTCACGTTTATGTCCATTGAGTCTATTGGCAGTGCTTCTCTACAGGGACTAGCCTTAAAGTAGCTGAATGCATTCATTAGAAGGGGTGTCCACAAATATTTGGACATATAGTGTATGTATATATACACATATACACATTTTACACACATACACTTCCATGCATTTCCCCCGTTTTATGTGCATGACTGTACGAGACAATGTCCTGATTTACATAAGCTACAGTGTTTTATGTTTGAATGCTATGCATGACCGTTTGTCCTTTTACTCTTAAATCTACCTGAAATTAAATGTACATATTTTTCATTTTCTTGCATGCTTTTTTTCTAATTTCTAAGCTATTTTTCTTTTGATTTGATAAGTTGTTGGGATCTATAAAAATTAAGTGCATAGAGTTAGCTATTTTTGCTTGAACATGTTTTATTTTGTGTTTCCTTTCCTGTTGTTTTTCGTTGTTGTTGTTCTTGTTGCTGTTGTTTGTGTTTTTTTGGTGTTGTTGTTGTTGTTTTTTTGTTTGTTTGTTCCGTTGTACCCAGGACCCTCTACTCAACAGTATCTTAAGATACAGATCCGTCCGCCGGCAATTGGCTCAGTTGCCATGGTGAACGGTGACTCCTCCCACATTCTCTCTCTGCCCCTGACTCCCCCGCCCCCCCCTACCCTGATCTCTCCCCATCAGCCCCTCTTCACCTCATTCGGGTATAACACACCCACCTGCAGCTCATTTGCGTACGAACCGCCCTCCTCCTCCTCCTCCTCCTCCCGCTCAGAGGAGCCGAAAAAAGAGACAAGAGGTACAAACACACACAAATACACACACAATCACACACACACACACATTCACACACAGGCACACTTTCACCCACATAAAGACCTAACATCGTAACTTCATCTTTACTGCCCTCCTAACTGAAGTGGAATTCCACTTTTCCAGGATTTCTGCATAGTTCAGCAAGTCTTTCTCAGTGGGTTTGCTGGGAAATGGTTCACTGTAAAGAAACATCCTGGCTGACTGTTTCCAGTGGTGGTGCCACTGGGTGGGTAACAAAACCGCCTTCCCCCCAGCACAATCAAACTTGGGCTTGAGTTGGTTAAAAAAGCCCACCATGCTATACCAATAAGAGTCCTCTGGGCAAGAATCTTAACTCTACCCACCTATCTCCTACCTGTGTAACAGGAGTCTAACTGCTGTTGTAGCTCATCCTCCTCAAGGTTGGATGTAGTGTGGATTCTAAGATGCTTTTCTGCTACACTGGTAGCTTGCCCCAAAGTGGAGGGGTAAACTCCTCTATATATTAAAGTATTCTTGAGTCAAATGTGAGGCCATCTATCTATCTAACAGCTAGAGTTTGTCTGAAATTGGGCCATGCAACAGGACAATGATCCCAAGCACAGCAGCAAATCTACAGCAGAACGGCTTTACTGCCTTCCTAACTGAAGGGGAATTTCTGCATAGTTCAGTAAGTCTTTCTCAGTGGGTTTGCTGGGAAATGGTTCACTGTAAAGAAACATCCTGGCTGACTGTTTCCAGTGGTGGTGCCGCTGGGTGGGTAACAAAACCGCCTTCCCCCCAGCACAATCAAACTCGGGCTTGAGTTGGTCAAAAAAGCCCACCATGCTACACCAATAAGAGTCCTACCTCCTACCTGTGTAACATGAGTCAATTGTAAGGTCCTCTGGATCAAAGCCAGTGTGTCCCCTGATCAGTCAATGAGCCCTAGTGTCCTGATTTAGGGGTCATGACATCATTCATGACATTCATGAAATATGAAAAGGTTATCCTTGAGTAAGGATAACCCTACTCATGTAGCAAAATGGTCTTTGGGGTTTAGGCAAAGGGTGGTGCTTGTGTAACGCATGCAGGAGGCACATTACCTGGACTTTGTAATGGGGGACTGGCAGGATATCGTCCGGTTAATGTCCGGTACTCATTCGGACATTCGCATTCAGACATACAGCTCCTCCGAGTAATTAATACATTTGTTCACAATTGTATTAAAACAATTAAACTATCGTCTATTTTATATTACCAAGAGCGTCTTGGTGGTCAGAAATTGACCACTGAAGTAGGTTTAGAGAAAAGTGCTGCCTACAGTCTTAAACTGAACATCAGCAAGGTGGAGTTGCAAAACAATGGAGTGGTTTCTAATATAGTGTCTACAAAGTTTTTCAGGTTGTATGCTAAATTTTAATAACTAATAACTAATTTGTAATAACTGTGTGAGCCTTTAGAAGCGTTAAGCTCTTCAGATGACTGGATCCACTCACCACCACCACTGTGAACCATTCTGCCTCTGTAAGTTTCTCTAAAAGGGAACATTTCACACCAAACCCACTCCTAATGACTTAACATCTTAATTCTGCAGAAATTCGGAAAGAACGGTGGAGCTCCCCTTCAAATAAGTTACATGTATTTGCTGTTTTATTTACACTCACTGTCCACTTAGAAACGCCCAGCTCGTACTTTCTTTATGAACACCAGCTCCACCACACAGGCTCGGGGCTTTGTGGTCAGAAACTGATCTTTGATAAAAAGTTAGAGGAAGACTCTAACTCATCACCAGCAAGGTGGAGCTACAAGGGAGGGGTTTCTAATAAAGTAGTGGCCAAGTAGTGTATTTTACATCTTTTAGTCACTATATGCAAGCTTTGCCGACTTGCTACAAAGGATATGTTATTATATAAATGATTGTATAATAACATTATTTGTAAGTGTCCACATTAATGCTTAATGTTTGCTCAGGAAAGTAATTTAGTCATTTGTTGTTTTGTTTTTATGTAATGTGAAGTTGCCAGCTTGCATTAAGATTATTGTAAAATATCTTTTGCAAAATTGCCTAAAAAGTGTATTACTAATTTTCATTCAAAGTTAAGAATGGACAGACTTGTACAGAAATGACATATTCAGTTGATTTATAAAGTGTACAAAATTAACAAATTCTTAACTCAAATCTAATATTTTTCTTCCAATTTTTTCTATGAATTTTATTTATTTGCTAAATTTAACATATTAAGTGAATCAACATAGCATATGATATATATCTTATCTTTTGTACTGGTTTTTATATTTCCAAATATGTTAAATTCAGCAAATAAACAGTAGTTGTGCATTAAAATGTGTAGAACTCTGTTCTCTGCAGAGGACGGAAACTTATTTGAACTTTTTGAAATCAAGAATTCAATATAATTTGACCAGGGGTACCCAAACTTTTGCATAAGACGGTATGTTCTGAGAATTTATATGTGTTAATTACGATTATGAAGAGATATCGGTTTGTTTCGACAGCATAGCTTCTACATAAGTGTCCCTTTATGAGGTTTAAACAATAATTCTACATAAAAATGAACCATTACACTGTCAAGTAATTATTTATAATAAACTATTTAATATTTAATATAATCATTTATTATACTGTATTATATATGTAGTAACTTTCTCAATGCAAGTCTTAATACTCTGATACTCTCTCTTCCATGTAGTTTGTAAATGACAATTAAATCAAAACCTAGGTTTATTGTCACTGGCCTAATAAAAATAGAATTATATCTTCTTTAAGCTTAAAACAAGCATTAAAAAAGCCAAATCAGTGCACAACACTGCACAGCTTCTTCAAAAGGGCCTACTGTCAATCACAGAATAAAAGACTGTTGTGGAAATAATAGCCAAGTAGCATTATCTTCACTGGCTTCATATCATTGGGAATGAATGCTTTTGTGAGCTACAACAAAACATTTTAATGCTGAACTAATTACACATGAAGTTGAAGTCATTAGGTTGTACAGCAGCTTGGGTTTCCTTTGGATAAAGCCTTGCTCCACGTTGTCATACATCGTTTACATCAAGTGCCTGCTGTTTCATACATTTTAATCTCAAAGGAAGTACGAACAGCTTTATCTTTCGAATATAAGTCAAACCCATGGTCTTGCTTTTAAGTGCACAAAGTTATATACAGTATTTCAGAGCATTTAGAACAGTATATTTTCTGATTCTAGCTGGCATCACTTGTTTATATATAAAATAGCAACAGATGATTGCATTTTATTTGCTTTTATTTAAGTCTAAATATTAAATAAGGCAGTTAACACCCATGTTGCTGCATTATTATTAAAAATCTATACAAATATATACATTTGTATTTAATATTCATCTTCATGTGTAAGCATTAAAATGCTTTGTTGTAGCCCACAAAATCATTCATTCCCAATTAAATAAAGCCAAATAAGATAATTCTAGTTGACATTAAATAAGGCATTTAAAATCCATGTTGCATAATTAATATTTAAATCTTCATTGTGTAATTTTGAATACATTTGCATTTATTAAGAAGTCAAGTTGTAAATGTAGGTCAAGATGTAAATATTTACTATTATTGTATGTAAAATAACTTACATAATGAAGATTTCAATAATAATGTTTTCAATAATAATAATTTCAATAATAACATAGATTTTAAATGCCTTATTTAATATTTAGACATTAAATGATAAATAATATAATGCAATCATCTGCAATCACTATTTTATATATAGTGTAATTTGTATGTAGTTATAATGTACATTTAAATGTTGTAAACTGCTCAGTTGGTATTTTAGATATTTTATTTGATATCAAAATATTTTGAAACTACATAGAAAACTATTTCAAGAAACTACTTGAAATAGTAAATATTTATCAATTAGTCATGTCATGTTATCAAAAGATTTAATTACCACTTTTGCTGTGTATTAATTTGAACTTCATTGATGGTTGTACAGCTTTGGCAGCCATTTGAAATGGCCATCTATAGCTTTGTTCATCATTATGATCTAAAATTCCATAATTAAAAGGTTGCACGGCACTAACACAGTAGAATCAATTAATCTATGATATATATTAAACCAACCTGATTTAGTGCTGCTGAGAAAATGATGGAATGTAATCTTTTGAATAGTAATTTTAGAATTTGTAGGAATGTGACGGGAATGACACAAATCAAGTGGCACATACCCACATTGTCACTTAAAATATACGGAAGTTATGTATACTCCAAATGTATCAACGTTTTAGATTTAGTTACTGGCATAATAGGGCTATCCTCTCAATAACATGGCAAACTCAAGGGGGAAAATCTTGTGTAGACATTAGGTTCACATCCCGTTGTTTCTATTTGAAGACAGACACGGAAACACTGGCAGAACACTGAAGAAAATATTATATTAGAACTATATAAGCCCATGCTAACCTACTGTCTCATTATGTTGGCCAGTGTGTGCTTCCAGCAAGTGCTAGGGGCTATATTTAGGACGAGGGCAGAATAATATCTACAGTACTGAAGTACAGCACCTTTAAAATGACTTCTGTTACAATTATCAGTTATGTTGACTTTTGTAATATACAGAAAATGATGTTATGCTCTGTCATAAAATAAGACTTAAATGCAAGTTCTAACTTTATTTTATTTGAAATAACTTTCAGTCACTTGTGTAAAATATTTGAGTCATTGTAGTTTATTATTTTAAGTATTACAAAGTATTAATACGTATTATTGCGGAAGTTTTGTACTTTACACAAGTTACATTTAAATGAAATATTAAAACATATATTTACTAATTTCAGTATTTTATAGTATAAAACCTAACCTTTTTTTGCTGTATCATTTTAGAGTATTTTAATAAAAATATTTTGTATACAAGAAACCTGTATATCTGAGCTACACTTGCAAACTTGCAAACTTGATAAATTACCCCCAAAAATGGAGTTAGCCATGAAAGATAAAGGGGCTAGTAAAAATATCTCCATCTCAGTAAATAAGACTTAAAAGCTTAAAAGATGTTAAAAGATGCTGGGTCCAATGCTGCAAATGTACAGTAAAACAGCCAAAATTAGCAGCATAAAATGTACATACATTTACACATGTTATAATACTGATATCTATAATCAAGTTCTAATCAGACCATGAATAAAACATATGTGTTTACTTACCACCTTGTTATTCCACGTGATTACAGAAATGTGGTATATTAACAATATTGTTTTTGAATTTAATGGCTAGAACATTTTGGGTATTTCAGGGTCATTATCAGTGTACTGTGCCTTATAATGTTTAAATCAATAACTTATTTTTACTAATTTATTTAAGACTTTAGACCCAGAAAACATCTTTGTTAAGCTTAATCACTTTTTATTTTGCAAAAACAAACTAGCATTTTCTGAAGAAACCTGATCACCTCTCATGGACAAACACAATATATTAAAATTATGTTTCTAAAGCACCAGAGAAACTATCATTTTTATTTTAAAGAAGAGAATGTGTGTCTCCTGTTCAACAGTAATTCTCATGGTCCCTCAAAGTCTTTTAGAATGAATTAATCTGTTCTCAAAATTAGTTTCTTTTCTCACAATATCTGCATCAGATATGATTTTCCAATAACGACAGGCATATTGTTGTTAATAACAGTGTAATTTATTGAGTAATAATACATTACTATTTTATTGAATTGAATTAAACCCTTAAATCTATTTAGATTACATGAATTACATTCATTTTGTATACTAGATTTCATTTTGAATGTAATTTCTTTTTTGTAATTTATCTTAATTACAAAAAAGTCTGGCTACTTAACCTTAAAGTTATCTAAACTTAAAAAAATACCTAGTACTTTGGAGTTGGTACTTGACACTTATATAGTATCTCAAACCTGTTGGCCATTTTTACTTAAACTGCTCTGGAATTTAATATCAATATTGCCCAAAATAATAACCTTGTACTTTGGAGTTTGTACCCTACACTTAATACCTAGGTCCGTTTAAGAAAGTGTTAGCATTTTATTCGGGAGCTTTTTCACGTAAATACACAATACTGGCGCTTTTCTATGTTCTTAATAGAAAGCTTGATTAGACCAGTTTGATGAACAGTACCCTACCAACGTTGGTAAATTGTTGGTAGTGTATTTGCTGAGAACTTCATCAATGTGGACTGTTCCCAAGTCTCTGGTTCTACAGTTGGTCCATTTGAGCCACCCCAGACAACCCCCTGCTCTCTGCTCCCTGAGTGTGTACTTTTTCCAGCCGACCTCAAACACGATGCTTTATTAGTTTGTGTGTATATCTATCTGTGTGCATTCCAGGTTCCAGAGGGTCCGTCTCTAGCCCCCATGGCTCTCCAACTCTAAGTGGTCAGCAGAGCAGCACCAACGAGGAGATATGGGTACTAAGGAAACCTCTGGCTGGTGAGTAGCCCAGTTATGTCCCCTGCAAACTCACACAAGGACCTCCTCAGCAGTTTGTTTTTTATTGAATTATTTGTTGTTTGCCAGGCGGCGGCAGCGGTGGTGGCGGTGGCGGCAGCAGTGGCAGCATGGGCAGTACAGGCAGTCTGACCAGCGGCCGTTCGTCCGTCAGCGGTCCGATGGACAATGCCAATGCTCACCTCACCAATTCACCTGTGCCTGTGCCAACTACCCCCACACATTCGCCGGGGGTCAACACACACGGCCTCAACGTACCAGGACTACACGCGCAGGCGGAAGGGGTGAAGGTGAGACATGAGCATCCAGACATAGTCGTGGACCATTGGGACATTTGTCCCACGTTGTTAAAGATGCCACAGAGGAATTTATTAGGTATTTAAGCCAAGGTTTGATGTGAAAATAGTAAGTGTGTGACTTTGGTTGGGGTGAAAAATGACCAGATTTACCACAAGCGTATTTACCACCCTGTTACGTTACCTCAAAATAACACATGTATTCTTTTTATGATGGACTAATGAAAGAAAAAAAGATCTGATTGACTGGCTTACACCACTAAGATGACCCTGAGCCGCATAGCATTGCATGGCCAGCCTAGCCTAGCCTAGCCTAGCTTAGCTTAGCTTAAAACTATAACAAGAACAAAAACACACAAACTTATATATATATTTTTTTTTATTCACGATAGTGTTGCTGTCCTCTTGGTGTCCTCTCAACATGGCGTGTGGCTAGCTAGCTAAAGAGAATGTAGCGTTTAGCTGGTTTACCAGAAAAGGGTGTGTTTTCACCTGGACCTTACACTATATGTCCAAAGGTTTGTGGACACCCCTTCTAATGAATGCAGTCAGCTACTTGAAGTTGAACCCATTGCTGACACAGATGTGCAAATGCACATACATAGAACTTGTCTCGTCCCTGTACAGAAAGTACTGCCAATAGAATAGGATTCTCTTAACCTGTAGGATAATCATGAACCTAGTGGCAGTGTGTCTAATGCCAGGCTATATGCTTCTCCAAAATCTGTTAGAAAGCCTAGCCTTCTTCTCTGGACAGTAGAGACAGTTACTCCAACAAAAGCAGGATAAACTCTTTATTAATACCATTGATGAATGAGCAGGTGTCCCAGTACTTTTGTCCACCCTTTACTAAATGAACTCCCTCCAGCTTCATGGGAATTATTGTGTGTGTTGCAGTTGTTGGCCACAGTGTTGTCCCAGTCAGCCAAAGCGAAAGAACATCTACTGGAGCATTCCCGCTCTATGGATCACAACACAGGTACTCCACTGCTTGCTTCATGGACATCACCTTGCCATAGCCACTGTTTCTAAATAATACTGGGTGGAACATGGGCTACGTCCTTAACTCAATTGCTCAATCAATTGACGTAGCATCCTGCATGGTCTTCTCGGTGGATCGAGATGTTTTTTGAGGTTTTCCACCAAAAAGAAAAAAATGGATGAATCCTTTCAGACATCTCCAGAACATCTGCTGAACATCAACATATCTGGGAGATTACATGTACAGTCTCCTCATATTGAATGTTTTCGCTCTACTCTGAAGACATCAGATGGGATTGTCTTCCATCAAAGTGACCATGGGGCAGTGGTGGATCAGTTGTTACAGTGCTGGGATATTAATCACCTGGTTCTGGGATGATACCCAATTCAGATAAGCTGCCACTGTTGGGCTTCTGAACAAGGCACTTAACCTTCTTTGCTTCAGGGTTGTGTACCATGGCTGCCCCTGCGCTCTCAATTAGGTTCCCCAATGTGAGATATGTGAAGAGAGGAGTTTGGTCATGGTGTACCAGTATAGAATGATGGGGCTATTAAAACAATACAAGGTATGTGACAAAACTCAGACTTTGAGAAGAGTGCAGTACAGTGCAGTGAGTGTCTTGTTGGATGTGTGGAAAATGGGTTGCAAAGCAGATGTTAATGGTTGACTAAAAGGAGTGATTGCATTTGGGCCTCTTGCAAGTCACTATGCTCCATATGTTGATGGCCTGCAGCTCCCTGTGGAGTGCTCTTTCAGAAATTGGTGATGAAGGACCTACATTAACTTCTAGAAGCAATTCCTGCCTGGAAGTGAAGCGATTTTCATTCACAAGCCATGAAACACGCCGGCGGTCCCTGTCTGTCCGTCAGTTTCGTCTTTCAGATTAAATTCTGAGGAGAATTTCCTGTAGACTGGGATTTCTGCCACTGCTGGTAGACCCGTATGACCGTACGCTTCCACACACCTGCAGATTTAACTACTTCCTTCACACTGTGATCTTTAGCCACGCCCAAATGCAATTACTCACTTTAGCCAATCATTAACTGTATCTGCTTTGCAACCCATTTTCCACACATTCAACAAGACACTCACTGCACTGTATAAACTCTTCTCAAAGTCTGAGTCTTGTGACTCCATAGCTCCATCATCGTGGCATCTACAGGATCCTGAAGTTACTACAACCTTAAACACGACAGGTGACAAGTATTTTGTCCAGACAGCTAATTAAAACATCTAGATAATATCAAGAATCTCATGGACCTGGCTTGTAACTCACTCACATGTGTTTACTTTTTAGACTTGTTTGTTTCCTCTCAAATTGTCTTCCTCTTGCTGAGAGAGAGAGCCTCCTTTCCACTGTCCCCACTGGCTTGCTGAAGCTGCTTTGTGAGGACACTTGTCTATACATGCTATACATTTTCAAATGAGTTGAAACGCTTAAACCCTGATCCATCTTCTCCATATTCTCATATTCATCCTCTCAACCCCAACATGTCTTCAGTGTATAGCAAAAACAACCGCAAAGGCCTTGCTATTCCAGTACTTTTAGAGGGGGCTGTACTGTTGGCCTACATCCTCATGCGTAACTACCAGTTCCCATACTGGTAAGCCTTCCAGACCTCAGCGGGAGGTTCCTGTGCTGTTCCTCACTGTTGTCTTCTTGTGCATCATCTCAGCATCCTCACAGCTCACTCAGAGTGCACCTGGCGGCCCCCGTGCAGAGAAGAAGAAACCCTTCGTGGATCCTTTACTACAGAGGAAGGATAGCACTTCAGCAGAGAGCAAGGCAGGTGTTTGTGGGACCGTGGTGTGTGTGTGTGTGTGTGTGTGGCTACATATAAGAATAACCTTCGATAACTACACTGAATGAAGGATGGGATGTTGTACGCTATGCGTCCAAATGTTTGTGGACACCCCTTTAAGGCAATGCATGCAGCTACTTTAAGTCTCACCCATTGCTGACACAGATGTGCAAATGCGCACACACACACAGTTTGTCTAGTACCTGCGGGGACGTATTGCCAATAGAATAGGACCAGGCGTGGGGCTAGAGGGGTATAAAGCCCCCCAGCATTGATGTGTGGAGCAGTGGAAGAACTATGTTCTCTGGAATACTTTTGGGATGAGTTGGGGAGTTGGGGATTAGGTGGACCGCTGAATGCAGTCAAATCCTCACAGCAATGCAGACAGTTACTTCAACAAGGCATCCACAAATCTTGCCATAAATTGCTAACAGCCCCAATCTCAATATTGACAATCAATGCAATAATTGAACATATACTCTACTGCCACCTAGTGGCCATAATGCATGCTGGCATATTTCACAGGCCACTGTGCTGCTAAGAGCCAGTATAAATGGTTTATGTGTGTTTCAGAGTTCAGAGGCAGTCGCTGAATGGCTCACTGGTGCACAGCTGCAGTTTTACACCACAAACTTCCTGACCGCTGGCTACGACCTACAGACCGTCAGTAGGATGACTCTAGAGGTATTGCACACCTGCAAGCACACAGTTGTGATCGGACGTTTACATATACTAATCACGGAGAAAAGGTCAACAGTATACATACACCCATTAGCCAGTTAATACAGTGGTGCTGAAAGTTTGGCTGCCATCCAAGAAGTTAACCAGCTCTTGACCAGCATAGTGTATGTTGCATTTGATTTTGGTCATACTGGTTAACCAATTTGGTGATGCTCGTCGACCAGTTTGATGATGCTGGTCATGTTGGTCAACCAGCATGGCAGAGTATGACAAGCTTGGTCATATCTGGCTTAGTATCTAGCTTGGTCAGGTCATATCTGGCCATATCTTGGTCATATCTGGCTTGGTATCTACCTTGGTCAGGTCATATCTGGCCATATTTTGGTCACATCTGGCTTGGTATCTACCTTGGTCAGGTCATATCTGGCCATATCTTGGTCATATCTGGCTTGGTATCTACCTTGGTCAGGTCATATCTGGCCATATCTTGGTCATATCTGGCTTGGTCAGGTTGATCATGCTTGTAGACCAGCTAAACAATCAAAACATACCCTATGCTGGTCAAAAGCTAAGTTGGTCAACAAGCTTAACCAGCTTGACCAGTTTGAGCTGATCGGGGTTGCTTTTTTGTTTTTTTCAGCAGGAGATGAGGACTGGAAACTGTGTTTACTGTGTGGAAACCATGGGTGTTTCATTTTCTGGGTTAGGGGAACCCAACTGCACACACACAACAAAAATACTGAACCTTCTATGGTTTGTGTTTTTGCAGGATCTGACAGCAATTGGAGTGACGAAACCTGGACACAGGAAAAAAATGTTGTCTGAAATTGGAAAACTGAACATCTCTGACTGGATACCCAAAGAGAAACCCGTAAGAAAGACAACCTTTCAACTGTGTTTTGTGTAAAAGACCTTTTTCCTTCAATGAAACCTTTAAAGTGTCCTCACAAAGGCCTGACTTCATGCTGTCCTGTAACTGTATGGTTGTCTTCACAAGCTTTGCCAACCAGTAATCCTCTTCATGTCCCTGTAGGCCAGTCTGGCGGAGTGGTTGTCTTTGATTGGACTGAGTCAGTACTACCAGACTCTAGTTCAGAATGGCTATGACAACATGGACTTTGTCAGTGACATCACCCTGGAGGACCTGCAGGAGATTGGCATCACCAAACTGGGTATGGAGTTTCACCACCTAAGGAATTAAGCTGTTAGCTTAAGCATTAAAGTGATGGTTAAGTCCAAAATCTACACCTAGTTCAGAAGATTACCTCTAAATGTATAAGGCTAATGTAGCTAACAACTACCAGGTCCAGTTCCAGAAAGTAAAAATGCACCCCAGGTATTTGTTCTGACTGCCCAGGCGGCAGAAGACCTCAGAAAGGTTCTATGGTATCTGGCACCACGACGTTACAGCAAGTCCTGTAATTTCTAAGGTAGAGCCACCACAAATCAGACTTCTTGTTCCAGTACATCCCACATGTAACTGGCCATCAGCGTGATGTAGATGATCCGGTGAATTGTCTGAAGTAGGCGGGTCAGAAGGTGGACCGACGTTATCAAGAACACTGACCAGTCAGTGGCTTTGCAGCCCCATATGCAGCAGGGGGCACTGCATTGTGTGTTGCGACACATTGGTTCAGACCAGATGGGATAGCCTTCACGGCCTGTGTGCATCAGTAAGCCTTGGGAGACCAACATGTCCTCAGACCTTCGATAGGTACTCACCACTGCTGACCAACACCCCCACAAGCCTTGCCATTTCTGAGATGCTCTGAATCCTAGTCGTCTGGCCATAACTGGCCATTTGTCAGAGTTACTTTCTAGCATATATCCCAGACTGTGCACAAGTATAAAATCCTTGAGGAACCTTTGGAGGTTCTGCAGTTTAGAACTGTGGAGGAACGTCTCCTAAGGTGCTTTGAGGAACCTTTGAGGAAGTTTCTTTCTGAAAACCTGATGATGAAGGTTACTCAGAGCACCTTAAGAGGTTCCTCCACAGTTTTGAATTAAGGAACCTCCAAACGTTCCTCAAGGATTGTGTGACAGGTCAATGTTATTCGCTTAATGTATGAGTGGTCCTAATGTTTGGGATCATCTGTGAATATCTTTACCAACTGAGTGAACTGTGTGATGATAGGCCTAGAGTTTACTCAATGCTAACCTGATAGCTGCAGTCTTCCATTACTTGTTAACTTCATGTTTTTTTGGCTAAACCAGAGTAATCTAACAACTCTAGCAACAAAACTGCCTGCTCATTTGTCTCGGTTTACATCCTTTACCCTACAGGACATCAGAAGAAATTGATGTTAGCTGTCAATAGACTGAGTGAGCCTCCAAAAGATGATGAAGCTCCCAAGAAGGAGAGCCAATCTGAAGAAAGCACAGATTCAAAACAACCAGCCCCTGCTGATGTGACCAGCAACACTCCAGAGCTCAAATCCATGCCTGCACCTAGGATGCGCAAGGGGTCGGAGGGCCGCGGCTCTCCCCGGCACACGGCACAAGGGAGAGGCATACAGAGAGCGAACGCCCCTCCTCCTCTCAAGAAGCCCGCATCTTATGACAGCCCCACCCACACGCCGCCACACACGCCCACTAAAGGGAAAGCCACGTCCCCTCACACAAACTCCCCCACTCACACCCCAGGTTCACCCCTGAGAACGCAAGGCAGGCCAAGGGGGCCCAGCGACTCTCCCCGTGCACATGCTCACTCTCGCGCCGTGCCGTTACTCTGTCTTCCACCTGAAGGCGGCACTGAGGACGAGGAGGACCACACTCCACCCTTGCCCAGGCGGGTCCCTCGCAGTGGGACGCCAGCCGTGCCCGAAATTTTGGAACGTGCGAAAGAAGACCTACCCTTGCCTGATTCTTCCGTGAAGTATGCCACGCTAGGGGTGGTGACTCGAAACAGTTCAGCCAAAGGCCCCGGCGACACCCTTGATGTCGGCGTCGTCAACCGCAGCCAGTCGTTCGCTACCACTCGCCCTCGGAGGAGGACGCGCCCTCCCACCCCGCCCAAGCGCTCTTGCTCCTCCATTTCCACTGGCAACCTGGCAGACGAGGTGGCTCTTTCCAACGAAAGTGGGGGCGGTCAGGGCGAGCACAGCGATTCGTTCCTCAGTGTGACGTACCGCGAACGACGCCGCAGTGACTGTGGAATCGCCTCTGAATCGACCTCGTCTGGGGGCAGTGTCAGAGACATTGCTGCCATGCTTGAAATGTCCAAAATAGGAGGTGGCGGCAAAGGAACTGGCAACAATTACCTGCAGGTAACTGTACATTGTAATATTATCTGTGACAAACATGATGTGATGAATTGGCTTGTTCAGACATCTTGCTCCTACACAAACACTAATATTTATCTGCACCCTTCCTCAGGCAAGCCCGGACCTCCTGCGGCGTAACCGTGACACTCTCAGCACAGACGAAGACATGCAGAGTCGCCGCCGCACCATCAGTGGCCCGGTCACTGGCTATACTGATGCGCACACTCGACCTAACGACACTCAAGATGCCGCTACTTCGCGCACTTACACCACACAGGCAGCCCTGGAGGCGGCACGGATCATGGAGGAGGCCTCGACACCTCCACAACAGATGCCCATGAGGCAGGCTCCCGAGCCACGTCCTCGCTCCATGCTCAGTCACCTGGAAGGAGGTGTTCCATCCCTCCCTCAGGAGGAGTGGTCACGAATGGATGCCACGGCAACCTTGAGACGGCCCCGGCCACCTCATGACTCGGACAGCGAGAGGTTTCAACTCACAGAGACCAGCACGATCCGACGCCGGCCGAAGGCACTGGCGACCCCGCAGAATGACATAGAGAATGGTCTAGAAGGTGCCCGCAGGAGGCCGGTGTCTGAAGCCTGTGCTGGGGAGGTTGGCGGGAGTGATGGGGAACTACGACCAGACGATTTCAGGCGAGTGCTGAAGCCTCCAGTTTCCCCCAAGCCTTCGCTGGCCCTCAGGAAGCCTGATCCTCCAACCCCTACCAGAAGGGTCCCCCTGCCTGGACCAGAAGGTCAACATAGCCCAGGTAACTTGTTTCTAGCTGTTTCTAGAGTCTTCTAATAATTGCTCAAGGAGTGCTGGTGGGGAGGTTGATGTGCCGGTCTAGCCATCCTATGAATTTTGTGATCTTCCACACCTCAAACTGACCTCCATCATTCCTGTTTACTGATTACATTATAAAATACATTATATTATAAAGATGCCGCTGCACAGTAGAATAGTGCACCACCACTCTTAGGTCCTGCTGAATCCTGCTAAATCCTTCTGAAGTTCCTTTGCAGTAAGGCAGGGAGTCCTTCCAGCAGTTCTTTGGGAAGGATTTCCTGGTCTTTCAGGCCTTAAGTTGACCTCCACTATTCCTGATAACTGCCGTTTCTTAATAAATTCATTCTTAATCTCTTAATCTCCTGCTTTGTGGTGATGTTCAGAGTGCTAGGCAGCAGCTTAGAGGAGCCCACAGCTGCTGATTGTTGGGACGAAGTATTTATAAAGCTTTGAAATTTGCATCACCTGACCTTTCCTAATGAATAAGCCTTAGCCCAAACAAGCTAATTAGAGTCTGAGACATTGTTAAAGGTAATCTGAGAGCTCAGATCTTTTGTGGTGCCCAAACTTTTGCATGGTGCTCGTTTTCTTTTCCTCACTCTAATTTTGTACAAAAGAAAAATAACACCCTAATCTTGCTTAAAGTGTCCCCTGTTTGTCTCTCCAGTGGATGTCAAAAAAGTCCCACCGCCAGTGTCTCCAAAACCAAGCCCGCCTCCGACGCTCCCCAAACCCATGAAGATAAAGCCGGTTCAGACCCCGGGATCTTCCACAGCCCCTCACCCGCAAATACTCACCCCGCCCAGCGCCCTAAACACGCACACGCCCTCCCCTACCGCCGCTCACCCTGAGCAAGGCGAGTACTCTACCCTGAGCCCGGTGATGCCAAAGCCGGCAGAGGCTCACACTCTCTCCCCGCGGGCCGCCACCTCTCCTGCTCAGAGCCCCCAGACGCCTCAAACTCCTCAGACCCCCCAGACCCCTTCCACTCCAGGGTCTGGATCGGCGCCGGTCAAGCCCCCGAGGTCCTCCATGGCGGGCCTTTCTGTTGACATTCCCGGCCCTCTGGAAGTGGAGCTGGCAGGGGTGGAGGCCGTCCAGCAGAGGCTGCGGGAGGTGGAGAGACAGAGAGAGGACAAGGAGCGAAGGAGAGAGAAAAAAGAGGACGGGATGGAAGGTGTCGGACAAAGCCAAGCGAAGAGAGATTCTGGAGAGGGACAGGGCGAAATTGACGCCATGAGGAGTGCCGAAGGGTCAGGGCAGGTGGTGATGAGGAGGAGGAAAGTGGGCGTGGCGAGGCAGACGCAAGTTGAGGGTGAGCTGGAGGGCTTAAGGCAAGACATGAAAGCAGAGGCACTCCAGCTGGGGGCATTGGAAGCTGAAGCAAGAGGCATGTTTGGGGGCCAGGCAGTAGGGGACATGACTCAGCTTCGGCTGGAGGAGACCAGTGCCTCGCTAGCTGCCGCTCTGGAAGTGGTAGAGGAGAAGATCAAGAAGGAAGACAAGTACGTAATTAATTTCTTCATTCTAGCATGAATATTTTAAGCATTTCTTGGGGAATACTGTAAAAGAATGTGCTTCTTATGTGGTACAAGGCCCAATTCCTTGCCATGCGGCCCTTATTAAGAAGGGGGTCAGATTTCCAGGTCAGAATTTATGTGTTTTCCCCACTTTTCTACTATAATAGGTCTGTGGACAGCAGTGAGGAATGTGTAGGAAGAATTATCATGGGAAAACTGTTAGACATAAGCTTTGCTCTGACACAGGCTAAGGGCCCGTCATGACAAGGCCTGACCACCAGAGGGAGGCAGAAAGAGATGTCTCCCAGTCATTTGTGGCAACCAGTGAATGCTCTGTTTGCCAGTATTTAAAGGCAGCCCTTTCTTCCTCGCCATGAGAAATGGGGCCTTAAATTGGTGCACATGCTGGCACCACCTGCTGGTCGAATTACAATGTACATGCAGTTTTGTTTTGGCTTTCTCTTTATTTCTCAGTCCGCCACTTGGCACTTGCCTTCACTTGTGATTCAGGGGAGTGGCTCACTAGGTCATTTCCACCAATCATAATTGCCTGGATTCGGGCTTCCAGTGGAGCGATCTTCCATTGTAGCTTACGCCCCAAAAACTAAGGACTTCAACTCTCATCCATAAGACATGAGACTTATCTCAGCACAAATCCTGGAGACTCAAGAGTTGACTTTGACTTACACCCCATTGACATTAGACTTACATTTTCACTTACGGCACTTAGCAGACGCTCTTATTCAGTTTACTCCAGAATAACCTCAGCTAGTTTAAATAGACTAAAATTCAAAGCTTCTCTAGTCTTAGATTCTACTAAACACAAGTCAATATATAATACTCGACTCTTCACCCAAGTACTCTCAGAAGAGGAGGGTCTTCAGTCTGGGTTTGAGGACAGCGAGCGTTGGACTCTGCTGTTCGGACACCCAGGGGAAGTTCGTTCCACCACTTCGGTGCAGGACAGAAAAAAGTCTGGACGCTCGTCTTCCGTGGATCTTAAAGGATGGTGGATCGAGCCGAGCCATACTTGAAGCTGGAAGGGCTCTCGGTGCGGATCGGCTTTTGACCATCACCATCAAGACTTATCTGAGATTCTCAGACACTCAGAGCATTATGACTCTACTTGGACTCACATCACAGTGAGTCGAAGCGAAACAGAGACCTGAGACTCGACTCATTCGTACTCAGAGACATGAGATTTGATTTACGCTCACAATCTAGACACTTGACTTTGACTCTCACCTTAGAGACTCAAGAGTTAACAGGCACCTCAGAGACTCGCTTAAGACTAGACTCAGACTAACACCACTGAGACTTAACTCACATCTAGAGCTTTGAGAGTATACATGGACTCACTCCAGTGAATCAAGACTAGACTCAGACTCAATACTCAATGACTCAGCTTCAGACTTGACTTGGACTCGCACCCCAGAGACTCGAGAGTTAACCCAAGACACTCAACAATAGACTAACACTACAGAAAACCTAACCCACCTCTAGAGCTTCAGGAGTCTGCTTAGTCTCACACCCCAGTGATTAGAGTTAGGACTCTCACTCCACAGACTTGAAACTCAACCCAGACTCCCCACCCAAAGACTTGAGACTCGACTCTGCCTCCACCCCAGTGACTAACAATTTCACTTATGCTCACACTCAAAGGCTCGAAACTCACAGTCTAGACCCTTGAGACTCAGACTCCCAACACCAAAGACTCGAGGCTCAACACTGCCTCCAACCCAGTGACTCCAAACTCAACTCATACTTACACCCAGATACTCAAGACTCATACTCTCACACCGAAGACTTAAAACCTAAACCAGACTCCCGACACCAAAGACTCGAGACTCGACTCTGCCTCTAACCCAGTGACTCCAAACTCAACTCAGACTTATGCTCAGAGACACTGACTTGACGCTTGAGACTTGATCCTAACTCTCACTCTACAGACTTGAAGCTCAACTCAGACTCCCAACCCAAGACTGGAAACTTGACTCTGCTTCGACTCTATTGAGTCAAGACTTGCGAACCTCTTTGCTGCCTGTAAATATTTATCATGCTAATCCTACATTTTTTGTGTCTCTGTAATTCTCTCCAGTTCTGTGGTGGAGAATAAGGCCACAGTCAACATTCTGGATGACATCGGAAGCATGTTCGACGACCTAGCTGACCAGCTGGATGCCATGTTGGATTAAAAAACAAAGAAGCACAAGGTGCATCACAGACGAGATTAGCCAAGCCTAGACTTCCTTTGGTCTGTAGATGAGCACCAAACCTGCTTAAGCTTAAGCACATCCCGGTGAGTGAGCAAACCCGAATTACACAAGGATTCGTCTCGATACCGTCAAGGAGAGTTGTGAAGGTGTGGAGCTGCTGGAGTGCTGCTGGAGTCCTTGAATCATACGAGTCGAACGGAAAATTTTAAGAGCTTCGGAGTTCGGAGGGTGGCGTTGGCACTCGGCAACGTCGACACCAACCTGAGAGTTCCTCCTGCCCTTCTCGCCCATGTTTGTCCGAGGTTTGGAGCCATGGTCTTAGCTGGAGCTAAGGGGCTACTGACTTCTATCATGCTGCTTCCAGAGATAAGCACAATTTAACGCTACTTCGAGCTATTTAAATTCCATGTAGGGTTCGAGAAACACAAGCATCGTGTCGGAGTGTGCGCGTTCGTATGTATGTGTGTACCGTTTGTGTGTGCGGCCTTGATGTTTCCTTTACCGATGTTATGGTCTGACGGCTCTGTCGGCCGACTGTGTATTTGTTTCCAAGAGATTAATGGAATCCTAAACATTTATTGTGCTTTCGGAGAAACCGGCTACAGGTGCGGCTACGGCTTAGAACTGACTTGAAAGGGGAACGAACTCCAAACGAACTCCAGTCTCCTGTGTCCTCTTCTCCTTGGGACACCCCTGAGGTCAACGACTTGATGTTGCCTGAAACCTGAAGGTAGTAATAAGCGAATAAACCCAGGTAATGGTCTAGAAAGGACCCCGAAATGTCTCTACTTGGTTCTCCTGGTCCATGTAGTGGAATTCTAAGCTCCCCTTTGTCCACAAATGAAAGCGAAAGAAGCTCTGGACGTTTGAGATATATCGTGCTATCTACATCGTCGTTGTTGTTCGTGTGTGCGTGAATGTGTGACCGTGTTTTAATTGTGTAGTTTTTTCGCATTGACAAATCCCACTTTTCAAAGCAGAGTGGTGTAATACGTAGCTATAGGATGAATGCCGAGTAAGATGCTGAACGACTGTAAATACGACATATAGATTCCAGTTATCATTCATAGAGTAGACTTCGGAATGCGCCAACCTGGAATGCAACAGGTGCCCACTCAATCCCAGTCAATGTGATCGGAGAACAAACGTTGGTGTGTTTGTGTGTGTGTGTGTGTGTGTGTGTGTGTGTGTGTGTGCGAGAGTGATAAAGTTTACTGTGTCCGTTTGTATTCGAGAGACCAAACGAGAGGGTGCGAGAGCGAGTGTTTTGCATATGCATCGGCCCATCCGAGAGAGCGCTTGCATTCCTGTTCTGTAACTGCGCGGAAAAGAAATTCGCTCTTATTGACGGGCGACCAAAAGGCACAGTCGGCGTAAGTGACAAAAAAAATGACGTGGTTTAAGATGCTTGAGATTACAGAGCAATATTTTCTATCAACTCTCTGTGTTGGTAATTTAGTTTTATAAATAACGTGACGAAGCCAGCCGTCTTGGGTATAGCGGATACAGCCGAACCTAACGTCATCTCCAACAGTCATGACAATCCTCTATCATGTGCTTGATTATCTGCAGTCGTAACCCTGCACAAAGTCAAAGAGATGGACATTTAGAGTACCGAATCCTTTTATCATGTAAAAGACGTGTAATATTCCAGTTGTTATTTTGTGTAAACGCTCAACTGGCTACTGTGTTTGACCCTGGTGATCCTCCTCGCAGACCTCTTTCTTCCATGTAAAGAACATTGAGAGTATGTGGAATTATGATAAATAAACTTTATGAATTATGAATACAAACTTAGTTGATGTGTGTTTCCTTTTATCCATTAAAGCAAAATAAAATAGTCACCTTGCGTGTTTAAGGTTGTAGTAACTTCAGGCTGAGAATGATCGGGCTATAAATACCTTTGGGGTGTGTAACAGTATGTACTCAGACATTGAGAAGAGTTGATACAGTGCAGTGCAGTGATTGGTGTGGCTGGGGTTTGATTCCTGGTCTGGGTGACTGTGCTGCGCTACACCAATAAGAGTCCTTGGGCAAGACTCCTAACAGGCCCAGCTCGGGAATACTAGTAACCTTGTAAGTTGCTCTGGATAAGAGCGTCTGCTAAATGCCGTAAATGTAAATGCAGTGAGTGTCTTGTTGGATCTGTGGAAAATGGGTCGAAAAGCAGATGTTAATGATTGGCTAAGAAGAGGCATTGCAGTTGAATGTGTCAAAGGTAGTGTGAAGGAAGTAGCTGAATCTGCAGGTTTATGGAAGCATACGGTCATACAGGTCTACCAGCAGTGGCAGAAATCCCAGTCTACAGGAAATTCTCCTCAGTCTTGAGCAGTGTCAGATTGCGTGTCATTCTGCTCCATATGTTGATAGTCTGCAGTTTCCTGTAGAGAGTTCTTTCAGAAGCTGGTGGTGAACAACCTGCATTGACTTCTAGAAGCAGTTCCTGCCTGGAAGAGAAGCATTTGTATTCACAAGCCGTGAAACACACTGGTGGTCCCTGTTCATCAGTTTCTCTTTCGACCACAATTCTGAGGAGAATGTCCTGTAGACTGGGATTTCTGCCACTGCTGGTAGACCAGTATGACCGTACACTGCCATAAACCTGCAGATTCAGCTACTTCCTTCACACTATGGACTTTGGCATGTCCAAATGCAGTTGCTCCTTTTAGCCAATCATTAACTGTATCTGCTTTGGGACCCATTTTCCACACATCCAATGAGACACTCACTGCACTGTACTGCACTCTTCTCAAAGTCTGAGTTCTATCACACACCCCACAAATATTTATAGCCAGATCATCGTTGTGCAGCGCCATCTGCAGGAGCCTGAAGTTACTACCACCTTAAATATGCAAGGTGCTAATTTTGTTTGCAGAGTTTATTGTACATCATTGCTGTTGGACGACAAGCTTGCATCGCCATTTGCTAGTGCAGACCATGCTCTTAGATGAAACAGGTAGGTCTGCTTTCCTGTGGTCTGCACTTGCAGCTGGGCCCTCCCTAGCAGTGCACAAACCCATAGTGCATGCCAGTTGGCAGCTATGCAAACTTTGACATCAAGAACAAACAGAAACATAAATTAACATTATTCTAGAGGAGAGGCGCTCCACAGCTTTAGCAAGCCTTCTTAGACCATGCACGATGCGCCACTGAAATATGAATCCGCCAAAGACCGCACCTGGTTTTTAAAGGGAATGGTGAGTGACATGCTGATTGGTTTACTGCCCCAAACACTCCAATGATTAATTAAGAGCCTTTCGCTTGTTTTGCTTGCCACGCAAGGTGTACACTGAAATCAAGCTGCTCTAAATCAAACTGTTAAAATAGGGCCCTATGACTGCAGAAAACAATAAAAGCAGCAACATTTGATTGTAGATTTCCAGGACTTTATTTAAAACTCAAAACATTTTGGCTCATATGCCTTCTTCAGAGTGATTACATTTTTTATATACGTAAAGAACAGGAAGTTCATCTTAAAAACAACCAGTACAATGGCAGCAACACCCATGTCTTTATGTAAACAGCTGATCTGATGTGTATAATAGGAAGATTATGTAAGACCACCATGAAATAAAAAAATAATAAAATGAGAGTTACTATAAGAACAAACCCAAAAAGCACTCTAAAGAAATTCCTTATTATAACTCCATGTTTCATCCCTTCAGGGAATTAACTTTTAAGGCAATGATGAAAATTATGAAATTATGAAAACAAACAAAAAAAGTTAAAAAATAAATGTTTGAGGAAGCAAAACATTGCTGAGAAAAACTGGAAAGGGTTTGGATATGAACTCCATCTAGATTCTATGTTTCATTTGCTTGGACCCTCGTATCTTAAATGTCTCAATCTCTGTCTTCCACAAAATCCTTGGCAAAGTTGACAATATCTCTTAGTGCCATGAGGATGAGAACATCAGTAGCTTCATCTGGGGTGATCTCTGCATAATAGTTCTGGACAGGGTAGATGTTGTTCAAGGAGATGCCCAGTTTATCACTGCACTCCTGTATCTAAAGAAACAATGCATCCATGTGATGTGATTTTTTTTACACAATACATTATACATTGTAAATTATCTGACAACACAGACTACCAGCTGATACACTATAAGGGCTATAAGGCCAAAGGTATGACCCCAAACCCATTCTAAAAGCATGTGCAATAATACCCCCCCCCCCCTCACCTATAACTGTCTGCACTCTCCTGAAAAGGCTTTCCAGAAGATGTTGGAGTGCATGTCATGTTGGTGTGCCCATTCAGTCAAAAAAGCATCTGTGAGGTCAGGCACTGGTGTAGATCAAGAAAGCCTGGCTCCCAAATCAACCTTCCAGTTCATTCCTGAGGTGTTCAATGGAACTTAGATTAAACGTCCAAAAGATTTAATCTAAAGATTGGACGTTGCTCCATAACAAAACTCAACAAACCATGTTTTTAATGGATCTGAATTAGATTGAATGGATATGTCCTCCAGTCAGATTCATGTCCCTTTTGAATGTCTGAAGGACATAATGAGCAGCTATGACTGGTCTACACATTCTACATATATTGTAGTCTGTTCATCTCAGGACTGTCCATGCTAGGTTAGCCTTTGTCTTTAACATACATTATGTGGACAAAAGTATTAGCATACTTTACAAGAGCTTTTATGACATCCCATTCTAGACCCACAGACAGAATATCTAGGAGGAAAGAAATTTGTTGCAACGTATCCTGACTTGTTGCAATGCATCCTATTAAAGAACTATGCTGGAATTCAGTGAATTTTATACACCTGTGGCAATGACACTGAATGAATCACCTGGGTTCAGTGATTAACAGGTGTGTCCCAATACTTTTGTCCATGTAGTGTATGTGAACATATGAACAATTGATTTTTATTTGAACAAAATTAAGAAATGGAAGTAATATAACTAAACCCTTAAACACCTGCCCTCTCTCCCTCCGCTGAAACAACTTCAGTGAGTCTTTCCCACTCCTCCATGCAGAATTCTTTCAGCTGTGTGATGTTTCAGACATTTTCTTCAAGCACCATCTGATACAATTCTACAGTTTTACAATTGGAATTTTACACATTTGAAGTAATAATAAATGTGAGGGAGTTTAAAGGTTTTCCTCACATGAAAATGAAATTTCTATTAATTACATTTTATAAATTATGTTTAAAGACATTTCTTTAGTTGTGTAAGTTTAATCAGATTACCCCAATCTTTTTAGGGTTGTCCACATGTAGATTAAATTTGCAGATGCTAAAATATGTTGTTTGCTTTCATATGGCATAAATCATATGAAGATGAATGCTTCATCTGTTTCATGGTGTGAGTAAACACACTTTACCTTGTCGCTCATCTTTCTGCTTTGATAGATTTTTTTCAAGTCTTTGTTGACCACCTCACATGCTTGATCCACTTTTGTCAAAACAATGACTTGTGGTATGTCTACAAAATCAAGATACAGAAGAGAAACGTGAAAGCCAAGTAATACACAAGACATATAAGACATGTATTCAATATTTTCTAAATCCTCTGTAAACAGTTAAACACTATTCCCATTTGTCAGGTTTAGTTTCATATTGCTGCTGTCCTGCAACAAATTTGTAGCTTGATTTTTAAAAGTTTTTTTAGTTTTTAATATAATGTAAATATGGCTTGTTCTTTACATTGTGTCATGCACTGACCAATAGGCTTGTTCTTTACATTGTGTCATGCACTGACCAACAGAAAAGCTCCAGTTGACTTGGAATAAAATTGTTTTACATTAACTTCCATTGCAGAAGATTTTTCAATAATACTTTATATGAAGTCAGTATTAGAACTATAATACATCATATGGCATACATAATACCTTATAATAACTGTCATAAGCCTGTATAATTACTGGGTACTGTATAAACATGGCAACATATACATATACTTATAACGCTTATAACATTGAACATTTTATTACAAGTTATAATGCATTATAACACACAGCTTTAATTTCTCAAATTAGTGATTTATGAAAGTATATAATGGGTTTCTGAACCATTATGCAAAGTCATGACAGGCTTTAAGTGAAGTAAGTTTTTAAATGGCTTTTATGGCTTTTAAATGTAAAGGTGAATTTCCTTGTAATAAATAATGCCTTATAAAGCATGTGTACAGTAAGTGCTCCTTGCTGGCTGTAGGTAAAGTGTGTTTTAGTAATGCCATTACATTACATTGTTTGTGTGACAGTGACAAAATTGTAACTTACTTAGCTTAGCTGCCGTCTTTCGGATGAACCTCATTTTGTCAAACACCTCGTTGTTCATTCTGGAGATACAGTCAGCAGGAAGAATGCACACCAGACAGTGAACTTTATCATCTGGATTTGGCTGTTGATTATACTTGGGGTGGTCCTTAGTTATAGAGCACAGAGGATTAAACTAAAAGAAAAAAATATATATATTATATTGCTGGTACTTTTGGTTGTATATTTGAGTAAATGCTAATTTAAATAATAACATGGTGCTTCCTATGTGATCATTTACAACGCTGCAAAAGACACATGAGGTGGTACTGTGCAAACATCTCACCAAAGAAACACAAATCCAGGTGGTTGCAGCATAAGTCATCATCAGCAGTTACACAACAAACGTTCCAGTAATATTAGTAATATTAGAGAAGGCCAATTCAAATGTTTTTGTGGTGTAAGCAAGTATGCTGTGATAGTTATGTACATCCAGGAATATTTGTAACTTACACTGCATGTTATTTTATAAGGTGTTTAAGTGTATCCTCACAAATAGTCAAATTGAGATGTTTAGGGATAAGTTGCAAATTATCACCACACCAGTGAACTAAAGTAAATTGTGGTTTGTATGTACTTACAGTGTAGCCATCTGATATGTGACCCTCTAATATGTTGATGACATCGGTAGTTTCTATTCCACCCAAATTATCCGGCTGAAGTCCCATGATGTCTTGGAAAACAAAAGGGAAACGCCCACCTCCACGCTTTTTCATCTTGTGTGTTTTGATCTAGGTTGAGATTAAAATGTGCTGTACCTTATTATCCCATATTATCTGGTCTAACAGTAAAGCATTTCTGTTTTACAGTCTTTCCCAAGTAAATGATCTGTCCATGATAAAACAAGAACGCCACAGTTTAAAGGTGCCCCAGAACAGAAAACTGTCTTTCTTTTGGCATAATGACAAACCATGAACTCTAAACACTACTGTTCCTCCTTCAAAATAACCTCCAGCAGAACCAAAACAGAGCTGGACAACAAGTCAATTCAAAGACCCCCAAACTAACAGTCCTGACTCTATTAAATCTTTAATCCCAAAAATTACATACAGTATATCACAAAAGTGAGTACACCCCTAACATTTCTGTAGATATTTAAGTATATCTTTCCATGGGACAACACAGTTGACAAAAGGACACTTGACACAATGAAAAGTAGTCTGTGTGCAGCTTATATAACCATGTACATTTATTCTTCCCTCAAAACCACCGGCAACAAAAGTGAGTTCACCCCTTATTGAAACTTCCTGAAGTGTCAATATTTTTTGTGGCCACCATTATTTTCCAGAACTGCCTTAACTCTCCTGGGCATGGAGTTTACCAGAGCTTCACAGGTTGCCACTGGAATGCTTTTCCACTCCTCCATGACGACATCACAGAGCTGGCAGCTATTCGAGACTTTGCGTTCCTCCACCTTCCGCTTGAGGATGCCCCAAAGATGTTCTATTGGATTTAGGTCTGGAGACATGCTTGGCCAGTGCATCACCTTTACCCTCAGCCTCTTAAAAAAAGCAGTGGTCGTCTTAGAGGTGTGTTTGGGGTCATTATCATGCTGCAACACTGCCCTGCAACCCAGTTTCCGGAGGGAGGGGATCATGCTCTGCTTCAGTATTCCACAGTACATATTTGACTTCATGTGTCCCTCAATGAAGTGTAACTCCCCAACACATGCTGCACTCATGCAGCCCCAGACCATGGCATTCCCACCAACATGCTTGACTGTAGGCATGACACACTTTTTGTACTCCTCACCTAATTGCCGCCACACATGCTTGAGACCATCTGAACCAAACAAATTAATCTTTGTCTCATCAGACCATAGGGCATGGTTCCAGTAATCCATGTCCTTTGTTGACATGTCTTCAGCAAACTGTTTGTGGGCTTTCTTGTCTACAGACTTCAGAAGAGGCTTCCTTCTGGGGTGACAGCCATGCAGACCAATTTGATGTAGTGTGCAGCATATAGTCTGAGCACTGACAGGCTCTTCAATCTCTGCAGCAATGATGACAGCAAAGACAGCATTTGGATGTGACGCTGAGCACGTGCATTTAGCTTCTTTGGACAACCAACGCGGGGTCTGTTCTGGGTGGACCCTGCTCTTTTAAAACGCTGGATGATCTTGGCCACTGTGCTGCAGCTCAGTTTCAGGGTGTTGGCAATCTTCTTGTAGCCTTGGCCATCTTCATGTAGCACAACAATTCATCTTTTAAGATCCTCAGAGAGTTTGCCATGAGGTGCCATGTTGGAACTTTCAGTGTCCAGTATGAGAGAGTGTGAGAGCTGTACTACAAAATTTAACACACCTGCTCCCTATACACACCTGAGATCTAGTAACACTAACGACTCACATGACATTTTGGAGGAAAAATGACAAGCAGTGCTCAATTTGGACATTTAGGGGTGTAGTCTCTTAGGGGTGTACTCACTTTTGTTGTCCGTGGTTTAGACATTAATGGCTGTATATTGAGTTATTTTGAGGGAAGAATACATTTACACTGTTATATAAGCTGCACACAGACTACTTGTCATTGTGTTAAAGTGTAATTTTGTCAGTGTTGTCCCATGAAAACATATATTTAAATATCTGCAGAAATGTGAGGGGTGTACTCACTTTTGTGATACACTGTAATCCCAGCCCACTGGCCAGCTACTAATAGCTACTTTGCGAAAATATGGAAGCAGGGTTAAAAAGGCTAGCTAACAAGATGAAGCACCGACAAATTGCATAGCTCACGGAAGCTAAAGGACCTCTGTCGGCATCCAGGGGAGCGACAGACAACCAGAGAAGTGAAGGCCAACGGGGTTCAATCTTGCAAGCTGTATACTATGCTAAGAGGACAGCAACACCATCCAGTAAAACTTAACTGGGTGGTAAACCACATCTGAGCATTTGTTTCACCCCAATCAAAGTCACATTTCACTTATTATCACTTATTAATCACTTATTATTTTTACAAGAAACAACTGAAATACACAGAAAAGCATTATGTGGCAACTTTAATTATTAATATGATGAATATATTACGTTTTGAAATGTACCAATCATTTTGGTACCTTGAAATGAGAGGAACTGTGTACAAAAGTGTTGTAATTTTAACATGGTGAAACTGAAGGGTACGCAAACACCCTTAAATTAAAGTCTGGAATGTATGCTTTAATCATGTTTAATTTGTTTAATTAGATCTTATAGAAACTCCTTCTTTCAGGACCTTTTGACTTAAATAAATCTAAATTTCATTAAAGATACATTTAAATCCATTTTATGAGGTTCTGAGTTGGACCATTTTAAACACTTAAGATTTTCTTGAAGTTACTCACTGTAGCAGTAAAGCTTTTTCCACTTCGTATCGTTTGTTCCTGAGCACTAATGACATTACGGCCTAAGAGGGCCTTCTGGACAGAATTGACAAAGCTTGACTTCCCTGCTCCGGTTGGTCCATACAGCAGAATTTTCAGGACTTCTGAACTTGTTAAAGATTCCAGTTCTGGCAGTATCTGATTTCTTTCTCTGAGAAAGACAGATTATGATATTAATGTTTGTACTATTATTATTATTATTATTATTATTATTATTATTATTATGTTTATCAAAGATAAGACACATACTAGTAGAACACTTACAAGAACTAGTAAAATGTTTAGAACCAATGGAGTTTTAATGGATCAACAGTATCAGACACAGATGCAATGAATTTAGTCTATACACACATGGACAAAACTGTTGGTACCCCTCGATTAAGGAAAGAAAACCCCACAATGGTCACAGAAATAACTCTTTCCTTCACTTCCTCTGGTCCATGTTGAGTGTGATACACACCATGTCACCAAACAGCACAGTGACTACCTATAGCCCACTGACTGATTACAAGATTGTAGACACCTGTGATGCTAATTAGTGAATAAACCTTGATTTAACATGTCCCTTTGGTCACATTATTTTTCTGGGGTACCATCATTTCTGTCCAGGTCTGTTTCATGAGTTTATTTTTTTAAATAATTCTGTTGAAGCATGGCTCAAAATCAATGTCGGATTTTCATTGTTTAATTTTCATGACATTTTTATTTATTATTACTTTTGTCAGATTCAAGTTATTTCTGTGACCATTGTGGGGTTTTTCTTTCATTAATCGAGGGGTTCCAACAGTTATGTCCACGTGTGTATCTACAGTGGGGAAAAAAAGTATTTTGTCAGTCACCAATTGTGCAAGTTCTCCCACTTAAAAAGATGAGAGAGGCTGTAATTAACATCATAGGTAGACCTCAACTATGAGAGACAAAATGAGAAAAAAAATCTGAAAATCACATTGTCTGACTGTTTATTTGCAAATAATGGTGGAAAATAAGTATTTGGTCACCTACAAACAAGCAAGACTTCTGTCTGTCACAGACCTGTAACTTCTTCTTTAAGAGGCTTCTCTGTCCTCCACTTATTACCTGTATTAATGGCACCTGTTTGAACTCGTTAACAGTATAAAAGACACCTGCCCACAACCTCAAACAGTCACACTCCAAACTCCACTATGGTGAAGACCAAAGAGCTGTCGAAGGACACCAGAAACAAAACTGTAGACCTGCACCAGGCTGGGAAGACTGAATCTGCAATAGGCTGCAGGCTGGTGTGAAGAAATCTACTGTGGGAGCAATAATCAGAAAATGGGAGACCTACAAGACCACTGCTAATCTCCCTCGATCAGGGGCTCTACACAAGATCTCAGCCCGTGGGGTCAAAATGATCGCAAGAACGGTGAGCAAAAGTCCCATAACCACACGGGGGGACCTAGTGAATGACCTGCAGAAAGCTGGGACCAATGTTACAAAGGCTACCGTCAGTAACACACTACGCCGCCAGGGACTCAGATCTTGCAGTGCCAGACGTGTTCCCCTGCTTAAGCCAGTACATATCCGGGCGCGTCTAAAGTTTGCTAGAGAGAATTTGGATGTTCTGGAAGAGTTTTGGGAGAATGTCTTATGGTCAGATGAAACCAAAGTAGAACTGTTTGGTACAAACACAACTCGTTATGTTTGGAGGAGAGTGAAAGCTGAGTTGCATCCAAAGAACACCATACCAACTGTGAAGCATGGGGGCGGCAACATCATGCTTTGGGGCTGTTTCTCTGCAAAGGGACTAGGACGACTGGTCCGTGTACATGAAAGAATGAATGGGGCCAAGTATTGTGAGATTTTGAGTGTAAACCTCCTTCCATCAGCAAGGGCATTGAAGATGAAACATGGCTGGGTCTTTCAGCATGACAATGATCCAAAGCACACTGCCAGGGCAACAAAGGAGTGGCTTCGTAAGAAGAATTTCAAGGTCCTGGAGCAGACTAGCCAGTCTCCAGATCTCAGTCCCATAGAAAACCTTTGGAGGGAGTTGAAAGTCCGTGTTGCCCGCCGACAGCCCCAAAACATCACTGCTCTAGAGGAGATCTGCATGGAGGAATGGGCCAACATACCAGCAACGGTGCGTGCCAACCTTGTGAAGACTTACAGAAAACGTTTGACCTCTGTCATTGCCAACAAAGGATATATAACAAAGCATTGAGATGAACTTTTGTTATTGACCAAATACTTATTTTCCACCATTATTTGCAAATAAATTCTTTAAAAATCAGACAATGTGATTTTCAGAATTTTCTTTCTCATTTAGTCTCTCATAGTTAAGTCTACCTATGATGTCAATTACAGCCTCTCTCATCTTTTTAAGTGGGAGAACTTGCACAATTGGTGACTGACTAAATACCACTGTATATATTTCTATCAATCTATATATTTCTAAATCTATTAATCACAAATACAGCATTATTATAAAGTATCTGTTGAGTGCACTTTGACCATCAGTTCAAAAGACAGTAAAAAAACACTGCTTTGTAATTATTTGTAATCAAATAATATCACTAACAAAGTATCATGCATGGTTCAGTTTTATAGCTCTTACCTCCATGTCACTTTCCTCCAGGACCTATCTAGTTCTGAACAATAAGGGTAAAGTGTTAGTGGTTCAATGAAACATTACTGGTCATTTTACAGCAGTGTTTTGTCACTATCAAAAGACATTGGTAAGATTTTGGTAAATGTCTGTAAAAAAAACTATTTAAATAATGGGCTTACCATGTGACAGAATAAGAATCTAGCGTTTTGGTTACTTAGATTCATTGCTAATTGCTAGAAATGCTAATGTGGTAGCTTTGTTACATTTAAAATGTAAAGTTATTAATAATTCTGAAATATAATATTAATACATATTATATAAAATATAAATATTATTAAAATGAACAAATTATTTTAGAATTAAAAAATAAACATAAACAATGTAGAACTGAACGTAAAGTTCTTGGTAACCCTTTTTGCTATTTCAATTTTATAGGTCTGCCAGTACACAGTTTGTATTGTATACATAATTGCCATTCATTTATATTCTAATGAGTAGTAAATATATACTACTACTATACTACTATTTATCTTATATATGTATAAGATTTACTTTTTTTTTAATTTTGTAATTCAGCCGAGACTTACCTGCAGGAGGATAATAGGATGATTTTGAAGAGGAACTTCCCATTCTTTTCTCTGTAAATTAGAAGTTATGTTATAAACAGTGTGAAGAACCTTTACATTGGTAAAGAGTCTTTATATCAAGTTTACGTCTTTACTTTTTCCACACTTTTACTTATTACAATCTCTTTACCTTCTCGGAGTAAATGACTACCCAATGACTAATGACTACTAATGAAATCTACATGTGCTCCAGACTATCTGCCACCATTATTATAATTATTATTATTATTATTATTATTATTATTATTTCTTCCTCCAGCTCTGAGGGAGTTTTTCCTTGCCACTGTTGTCTTGGGGTCTTTGGGGGTTTACAGGGTTTTGTTGCTCTCTAGTCCTCTTACTGATTTCTGTAAATCTGTTTTGTGACAACGGCAGTTGTAAAAAGTGCTATAGAAATACATTTGATTTGATTTGTTTTAATCTATGTAGAACCACATCTGGCCATTTCAGTGTAAACATCAGAGAACAATTTCTATACTGAATAATACCAATTAAATGTTTAAATAAATGGCACATTAAAAGTATCTGTAAAGCCCACAAAATACATCATTGCTATAATGCAAAACATAAAAACAACCCTTGTATCTCCATTTTTAATCTGCCAGAATGACTTTTCCTTCCTGTGTAAAGTTGACGTTTTGGAGATCAGCAGGCAAAAAAACAAACAAACAAACAAACAAACAAACATGGGCCCACATTTCAATTGCACACTCTTTATAACTTACAAATTAGTTTCTTTTATTACAAGTCTATCCTTGTCTGTTTGTCATGATCATGTTTACTTTCACTTTCCTTTACCAGAGAATGTTAGGTTCACCAAACGTCATTCCAATTTCTTTGACTGCAGGGCTCTATTCAATCGTGACCTGAAGATTCAGTTTTATTTGTACATTTCCCTTGATGTTACTGGAAGATGATACAAACACACAATTCCCTTCTTTGAGGTATCCTATCTTAGGGTTATCTCAGAATCCCAGAATTAAGGTCTACTGATAGTAGTGCTTTGTTCTGACAACCTGGAGCAAGGAAAAGACCAAACGGACAAGCTTTATTCAAATTAGTATTAAAGAAGGAAGCCTTGTAGACAATTCAGAAAGCTGTAACTGTACTGCTGACCTGAACAGATTCAGAAAAAAACTGCACATTATGGTATGTTTGAAACACCTCCAAGAAATTGTTCAGTAGGCCTATTTCTAATTTCTAATTTCTAAAAATCCCTAAACTGTTACATCACAGTATTGATTTGCTATATTTACACCCCCATAATGTAGACACAACCGGCATTCTAGTACAAGAAGCCAGTCCCATCTGTGATGTGTGGTGCCAAGAATGATAGATAACATGGTTTTTAAGGACGGTAATAGGGTGGTGGAGGGTTGCACAGACTCTTTGTAGACACATTAACAAGGTAGAGATGGAATTTATAGGATGTTAGGTTAGGGCTTCAGGCATGCTCCTCTTTCAGTTTTATTCGTAACACCATTTAGTTTTCTGAGACAATTTTGCGGTATTAGTAACAACCAGACATTTGTATCTGTGCTAGGCTAAAAGCTAACCTTTGGGATTAATTGCAAAAACAATTAGGTATAATTGGGATTCGGGCCAATCCAGGCATGTTTTAATGGACTGGGTATAGGCTTTTAAAGCCTGATCCTTGGTTTTGTTGTAGCAGAGCACTCTCTGAAATCCTCTGGATGCTATTAACTGACATAATTTTCAGGTGCCCTCTACTGCAATGAGGAACTCCAAAACTACCCTAAACATTTACCCATCATTTGTGACTTTATTTGGACTGACATTACCAGTTAGTGCGCTGACGTTACCAGTTAGCAGCTAAAAACGAGGCTGAAGTTGTTATTCTCAAACTTTTTGTTCCAGCTGTAATGCTCTGCTGTTGAAATATACACAAACACACAATTCCCTTCTTCGAGGTACCCTATCTTAAGGTTGTCATGATCTCAGAATCCCAGAATAGAGGTTTACTGATCTAGGTCTACTGAGAGAGGTCTACTGCTTTGTTCTGAAAAAGACCATGCCGACAAGCCTTATTAAAAGGAGTATTAAAGATGGAAGCCTTGTAGACAATTTGGAAAGCTGTAACTGTACTGCTGACCTGAACAGATGCAGGAAAAACCTGCACCTGTTATGAGCCAGCCATTAAACAACAGCTCTTCTTGAGAAAGTGAGAAGTGAGAAAATGCATTCAGGAACTGAATTTCTTTAATTACCTTATGTCGAACGGAACTGGAGAACGGTGTATCTCAGCCTTTGTAACCAACTTCCTCAGTGTGTATGCTCACATTTACTTTCACTTTGTATTAAAATCAGGCGGGGATCCAATTTTTTATTATGCAAATGATGGTATGTTTGAAATACCTCCAGGAAATTCTTCAGAGGGCCTATTTCTATTTTAAAAATTACTGACAATATTGGACACCATGTTTACAATGGAACTTTAATAATTATTTATTAAATCACTACCTTGGAGCATTTACCAAACTTTGGAATTGGAGCATTTTCCAAACTTCAGAATTGGAGAATTCATGATGCTTCAAAATTTTAGAATTTTTAATACTTCAATATTAATGCATTTACCAAACAAATGTAAGACTTCAAGCATTTACAATACTTCAAAATTGGTTTATTCGCCAAACTTCAAAATTGGACAACTTTCCAAATTAAGAATTAGAGCATTTACCAAACTTCAGAATTGGAGCATTTTCCAAACTTAAGAGTTGAAGCATTACCAAACTTCAGAATTGGAGCATATATCAAATTTGGAGCACTTATTTTAACATGAAATTAAATATTCTCAGAATTTACACTGATAAAAAAACAGTGATGAACTTGCATTACTTTTGGAAATAGGAAATGCCCAAATTCAATTATGGGAATAATAAAAAAAAAAACATTACAAAAACCTGACAGATTAAACATGTCTTAACTTTCCGAACATTCATGTAACACTCTACTAACCAAACATTTCTAGCTAGGACGTCTGCTTCAGCAATGAGAAATATTCTGGACTAGCAATGACATTTCAATGGATTAATAAGACATTCCAGAGACAGGCCAGTAAACAATTTAACAATAATACCTGGCAAAGAACAGAAATTGTGCATAAAAGTCTCAGTTTTGTACTAACAAATAATATCCACAAGATAAATGTATTGAATAAAAGCTCTAAATCACTTACCTCCATGTCACTCTTCTCCAAGACTTTGTAAGTTCTAAGAAATAAGATAAGTTTAACAGTTGTATTATAGTAGTAGTGCTTGCTATTACTGGATATAACTCGAATGATACATTTTTCAAAACTTTACTGAAGAGCAGAATTCTTAACAACGCATGAAAACCTCCAGAAATATTTGACTTAAGACTTGCTTCAAAAGTGTAAAGTGTCATCAAAGTTCAAGTGTCAAGTTCACATCTCATTTAGCTGATATTAGGCTGTCATAACCCCATAAATAAATTACTGGGGTGAAATGGCATAGCATTTTATATCAATGGACAATGGAGCTCATTACTTTGGACAGTAACACTTTACTGTATGGCAGCAATCATGAGGCGTCGTGACACCAATATAAGCCTTTCATAAAGTGTCAGTTGTCATTAAGGCTGCCTTTGTCAACCAAACATGTGATTATGTCAATATAGGCTTGTTGTCATAACACTTGTTGTGGGTGAACTGACTTAGCCCAGTATGACAACTGACCTTTATTTGGACAGATTTTTATTTGGGTGTAGTTGAGCCTTAATCTGGAATGGTTGCTTTTAGACGAATAAACACTCATCCCCCAATTGGGTTTTTGGTTGAGGGTTAAGGTTAGATTTTGGTTTGAGGTTAAATTTAGGATTAAGGCCAGGGTTAGGTTTTGGGTCGAAGTCATGTTTAAAGCCAAGATGAGGGTTAGGATTAGGTTTTGGGTTGAAGTTAGAGATATGATTAGGGCCAGGATTAGGTTATAGGTTGAGGTTAGTATTAGGGCCAGGATTAGGTTATAGGTTGAGGTTAGGATTAGGGCCAGGATAAGGGGTTGGGATTAGATATTTTGTTGAGGTTAAGATTAGGTTTTGGGTTACAGTTAGAGTTAGGATTAGGGCCATAATAAGGGTTGAGGTTAGGATTAGGGCCAGGATGAGAGTTAGGATTAGATTTTGGGTTGAGGTTAAGGATTAGGATTAGGGCCAGAATTAGAATTAGGGTTTTGATTAATGGAAGTAAGCCTACTTAAGTCTTCTTGATGTAACATATAAACAGTAAATCTACTAAAACATCAACAGAACATCTTCAGGATGCTGCTACTGCACTGATCTGCTGTTGATGTGTTACTGATACTCTGTTTAATAGAGTTTATTAAACATCTACAAACCACCAAACGACTCCAAATCAAGGGTTACCTAAATATTTCTTAGATTACGCCAGTTCATATTTACTGAATACTCCACAAAACTACTATGGTATATAAGTAATTAATCGTAATCAAGCTTAATTTGTTAATTTATTTAAAATCTAAAGCATTTAACATGCCTGAGTGCTTTAAAGTCTACCTAAAGCTTGTCCAGTTTGTTATCAGGACAGGCCGGACATACCTGTTACATGAGCAGAAGGGTGAGGAACCTCCTGTGAAGTGCTTCCCATTTTTTCCCCCACTTTTTACACAGATTACCACATTAAAGTCCTTAAAGGAAAGGCATGCCGTTAGACCACATTTGCAAAAGATTTGGAATTAGGACTCAAGATGTTGAACTTCTTTTAAATTTGAGACCAACCGCAATGAACACTTAGCACTTTCAACAGAACAACTACCCGGACTGGGTAAAGTACTCCTTTATATGCCATAAATGCACATGGCACATAATTTCATACAATTATGCATTGATTATCATCATCTACAGTGGCTTCATCTGTCAAGGGGTGGATCTACATATTACGCAGTGAGTTCTCAAAGGTAATGTTGGTGTTAAAAGCAGGACAAATGGACAAGCGTAGAAACAAGACAAGAACCAAACTATAATGGCTGGGTCAGAACATCTTCAAAACATCAGGCAGGTCTTGTGGGGTGTTCCCAGCATTCAGTGGTCAGTACCTACAAAAGTGCTCAGGTTCATTGATGTTAGGATTAATGAAGGCCCTACCCAATTACATGATTTTTAGATAAGATAGGGTCTGCTGCTAAAGTTTTAAAGGCTTGGTGCCAGATTCCACAGTGCACCCTTAGAGGTCTTGTGGAGTCCATGCCTTAAATGGTCAGATCTGTTATGGTGGCACAAAGGGGGACCAACTCATTGTTAGACGGGTGACTAGACTAGACTAGACTTTTAATCCTGAGTCTTTATCAGTGGATGGCTCATTACTCTATAAAATTAGAATAACACTAATAGAGAATAATACACTGGGCAAATCTAGCAACATGGCAGTCAACCACAATGCTTATCTGAACATGCAGACACAAACTGTCATTAACCAAAATGTGGTTTTTGTTTTTACACAGGAAGTTCTGTTATGCAACCTAGCTGCACTCCTCTGAAAAATTGTTGAATCAGAAAGAAATTGAAAATCGAAGGTGAAGGTCATGGTATATTATGGTTGTACAGCCATTAAGTATTCCTTAATAAGTGCCTCATAATTACTTTTTTTTTACTTTCTGTGTACAGTCTGAAAAACCAAGGTTCTCCAACGTCGTGTCTCTTGTATACTTTCTCTTTCTGTTTCTGCAGGATGTCAGGATGTGCAGCTCTTTAGTTTTCTATGCTTCTTTTTGAAGCCCTTAAAGAACCATCCACTGAAGGGTTCCCTCTGTGGGGAAGTGAGGCTCTTCAACGGGATCAGCCCATGGAAACCTTTTGGACACATTTGTTAACTGATTAAATAATTTATTACATTTATATTTACATTTATGACATTTTCTCCAGAGTGACTTAACCGACTGCAACCGGATATCAGTGCCTGTTAGCATTTGTGGCCATCCAACCTCTGGGACCAACCAAACTCCTTGTGATGTTTCACGGCTCTTACAGGGGCCCTAAAACATTTGCTTTGTTAAATAATGAGAGTTCAGTACATAAAATGTGACAAACTGTACACCAACTTGCACTCAAAAGGCATGTACTAAGACCATTTTTGACCGAAATTACCAGTTTTTTTATTGGATAGCGACGTTATACAGTGCCTTGCAAAAGTATTCTGCCCCCTTGAACTTTTCAACCTTTTGCCACATTTCAGGCTTCAAACATAAAGATATAAAGTTGAAATTTTTTGTGAAGAATCAACAACAAGTGTAGATTTTGCTTTATGTTTTGGATCTTTGTCTTATTGGAAGATAAATCTCCGTTCCAGTCTTAGGTCTTTTGCAGACTCCAACAGGTTTTTTTCCAGAATGGTCCTGTATTTGGCTCCATCTTCCCAGCAATTTTCATCCATCTTCCCAGCAATTTTAACCATCTTCCCTGTCCCTGCTGAAGAAAAGCAGGCCCAAATGGAAGGCCCATGATGCTGCCACCACCATGTTTGACAGTGGGGATGGTGTGTTTAGGGTAACGAGTTGTGTTGCTTTTACGCCAAACATAAAGTTTTGCATTGTGGCCAAAAGGTTTTTTTCTGGTTTCATCTGACCAGAGCACCTTCTTCCACATGTTTGGTGTGTATCCCAGGTGGCCTGTGGCAAACAAGACTTTTTATGGATATCTTTGAGAAATGGCTTTCTTCTTGCCACTCTTCCACAAAGGCCAGATTTGTGCAGTGTACGACTGATTGTTGTCCTATGAACAGAGTCTCCCACCTCAGCTGTAGATCTCTGCAGTTCATCCAGAGTATTCATGGGCCTCTTGACTGCATCTCTGATCAGTCTTCTCCTTGTTTGAGCTGAAAGTTTAGAGGGACGGCCAGGTCTTGGTAGATTTGCAGTGGTCTGATACTCCTTGCGTTTCAATATGATCACTTGCACAGTGCTCCTTGAGATGTTTAAAGCTTGGGAAATCTTTTTGTATCCAAATCCGGCTTTAAACTTCTCCACAACAGTATCTTGGACCTGCCTGGTGTGTTCCTTGGTCTGTAGGATGCTCTCTGCGCTTTAAACAGAACTCTAAGACTACTTCTGTGGAAACTGGTGGGGCTATTCTCTGGTCATAGAAGTTTGTACTAACACCTTCGGCCCACCCATAGGCTTTTTAAAGGGTTTAAATAGGCCCACAGTTGTGAACACTTAACACGGTCAAAGTCACGCATTTAAAGTCCATTGAAATCTATTTCCACTGATCATTAGCATGACTAATTTCATGCTGTAGTGTAGATCACAAAGATTAGCTTGTATGAGGGAGGAGCAGAAAAATAAGGGAAGAAGAAAGACAAGTGAAAATGAAAGCACCTCTAAGCATATCCTCGAATTTGCTATAACAGTTGAGCTCAGACGTCAGCAAGGTCAGTACTGTTTATTTTTGTTTTCAGAGCAAAGTTAGACTTTCTGAACTATGGTTCTGGTGTTATGATCATTCTCCGTCAAGTAAATGTTGAGGATTTCGGCAATAAAATACACCTATGTTTCAGCTTGCCCTGTTTTTTTCCAGAATTGTGCTTCACCAGGCAATGCCTTAGTTGGTATGTCTATTGATTTGATGTTCCTGATAAATAACATCTAATTTGATTCCAGTACAAAGTCGGTTTGTGACCAAGTAAAGCTGCCGAAAATGGGAGGAAAGAAGTCCAAACCAGAGCCTGCGCCAGGTTAGACCAGGTTTTGCGATGTTGCGTCTGTACACAACCTCTATGGATATGCAATGAAAAATGAAACTGAAAGTGTATACTTCCAGCTTTAGGTTCAAGCTGTTTAACAATAATGTTGCTTTTTGGGAATTCTCACATTCCCACATTTTTTCCCACATTTTTACAGGCTCAAAAGTAATTGGACAATGAATTGATCAAACATTTGATTTGATGCTAGCCTTCTTATTTTTATGTGAAAAATGCTAATGCACACAATACCAGGACCCACCTGCAGGTTTGTTTTATAAGAAAAGGTAAATCTGAGAATCCAAAACATAAAAACTTAAACCAGGACTACCAGAAATATCAGGACAGGACTAAACCAGAGAATGAACTTTAAACTTTAGATTGCTGGGGGAAACAACAAGATGTTGCACCTCAGGCTAGGTGTGGCATCCTATATTGTCGTAGCTAATGAGAGATTGAAACCAAGTGTTTTAATAGTTTAATTTTTAATTTTTTCCCTCCATTTTCTCTGGCTCAAAAGTAATTGTACGCTACGCTGTGATAACACTGTCACCATTATGATGCTAATGCCGCCTTTTTAAGTATTAAGATATGATTAAAGTGCAGGATGTCCAGCCTTGAGTTTAAGGGCTTTAACAACAATATTGCTTTAACTGTTTGGGAATTACTGCATTATTTTTCCATTTTCACAGGCTCAAAAGTAATTGGACAATCAATTGATCAAATATTTTAATGTGAATAATGTTCCCTCACTAGTTTATTATAAATTAATGAGGTAAATGAGAATTTTTGCCTAATTGGGTCAAAAACATGAATACGAGGAGGTAGATGTATCGCTGTCACAATGTACAATCCAAGAAAAATAAGATCTTGGAAAGCCTGCCTTTCTAAAAAATAAGTCTTTGGACAGATGAAATCAAGATTAACTTAAACATGGAAAAAGAACCACGTCATCTGTTAAACATGATGGAGGCAGTGTTATTGCTTGGGCATGTATGGCTGCTAATAGAAACTGGGTCACTGGTGTTTATTAATGCTGTGGATGATGTGACTGATTCTGAAGTGTGTAGAGCACTAACTTCTGCTTCGTCAAATGCTGCAAAACTGACAAGAGAGGGCTTCACAGTGAGAATGGAGGGACTATTTATGAAATAGTTCTCTAAACAGTTAATAAAATATATTTTTTATTAAATCCCATGAAATACGGCTGAAGGTCCTCAAAAACATCAATCACACCATAATAATCCATTTTAAATAATCACTGTTTAAATACATGTGGACCCAACTCTATGGAACAACTTGAGTGAACCTACCTGTAACCCCATGATCTTTATTTTATAGGCTTTGATAAACCATGGAGAAATGTGGACTGGACGTAAGTATATCATTCAGTTTCGGTCAGTTAATATCGTACATTTGGTTCTTAATCAGTAACTGATTGGGTTTTAGAGCATTTGTGGTGTTGGATGAGTTTAGGATCATTCCTTAATTCATAGCTGAGGTTTATCCAACCACTGCGGAGTCTCTAAAGCTCTGGAGTTTCCTGAAAATGATCAGTCTTAGCGAATAGCAAACAAGCTAACGAAGCATAGAATGCATAGAACGGTCAATGGCATTTCAACAATAGGCAGTTTGGGACCTAAACTTCTGCGATTTATTGCATACAAAACTCATAAAGACCTCTATTAGGTTTCCTGTAGCATTTCCTGTGACCCTGGCTGGTAAAAGACTCAAGCCTAAGTCCCTCAGAGCCTTAAGATGTACCACATTTTTACTAATGTTTGGATAGGAAGGACACAAGACCTCATGAACATGGCTTGTGACTACCACCACATTAGCAATGGTGCTGCGAATGCTGCATTTATTAAGCAGCTCCTTGTTGTTAGCACTTGGAGGAACATTCACACAGCGGTTTAACGAGAGTGGTACATTTCTTTGATGAAGTTACCCATAAATACATTAGAAATTAATTACATTTTTCATCCTGAACAGCAAAAAACAGCAACTGGAAACTGAGTTACGAGCCATTCGGCTGAACCATCCACAGCTCCAGCATCTCAGAATCCTGCTACATGGACCGGTAGGAGCAGGGAAATCCTGCTTCATAAACTCGGTGCAAAGCAGCTTGCATGGGGAATTGAAAAACATGGCATACGAACAGTCATATGCCAAAAAAAGCTTCACAAAAATTGTAAGTATGCATGTGTGTGTGTGTGTGTGTATGTGTATATATTGGAATGGTCTTATTTAAGTTTTTCTGTAGATGGAGGTGTAGTGTAAGTCCTCCTGACTTCCAGACATGACATTTACATTTACGGCATTTAGCAGATGCTCGTATCCAAATGTGCTTTACTATTTACTCAAGAATAACCTCAGCTTTAAATAGACTAAAATTTTAAGATCCTCTAATCTTAGACTCTACTAAACACAAGTCAATATGGAGACCATAGTACTCTTCTCTTCACCTGAGTACTCTCAGAAGATGAGGGTCTTCAGTCTGGGTTTGAAGACAGCGAGTGTTGGACTCCCAGGGGAAACTCGTTCCACCACTTCGGTGCAGGACAGAAAAAGCCTGGACGCTCGTCTTCCGTGGATCTTAAAGGATGGCGGGTCAAGCCGAGCTGTACTTGAAGCTGGACGGGTTCTTGGTGCAGATCAGCTTTTGACCATCGCCATCAAGTACAGACAGCAGTCACACATCAGTACTGTTGCTGCCCCAGCAGTTCTGGGATTCCTCACCAGCCAACATTGAGAAATGCTAAATGCTAAACGAGCCTTCCTAGAGAAGAAGTGAGAGGACTTGTGGTCTGGTGCAAGGACAAACGTGTCTCTCAATGTCATCAACACAAAGGAGGTGATAGCGAACTTCAGATGGGCCTGTGTGGCTCACATCTCTCTGACCACAAGTAGCATAGGATGGGGTAGCTTATGGGGGTCAAGCACTGGATGATTGGTCCTCGCTGACTCTGACTGGGCTGGCAAAATAATTGCCCCAAACGTTTTGGGACATTTTTGCCATCTAGTGGTCGGTGAGAGAGTGATGTTGTCAGGCATTCAGAAATCAGAAATACTTTATTGATCCCAGTTTACTTCAGTGATCAGCAAGGTTGGATGTAGCTATTGGTAGCTGAAACAGAGCTGGTTCAAGTTAGGTAGCTAGCTAAGGTAGCTAACTATGGCTATGCAACCACAGCCCTCACCTGTCAGATGAGTCAGGAGTGAGTGATTGACATGTTTAGCATAATTAAACATTAGCTTGCGCTCACTGGAACACTGGCTAATGGCAGAACCCTGGTATACAGCTCTGGTTAACGTTAGTTGAACACATAGCTACTGCATCGTAATAAACGTTACAAAATATAGCTAACGATAATGTAACATGATAATTGCGTAACCCAATAACTTTGTGTAACATTTAAATGACAAAAATCATTGCCTAAATGTAAATCATCATTCTGTTTATACATCCTGTATTAATCTGTATTAGAAATGGTTTTCGTGTAAATGGGAATATTTCTATATACAAATATAAAAAAAAAACGAATTGTGAAGCCTGCTGTGGAGATACTTGAATACGAATATACCACTGGTCAAGCATTTTTGTAAGAAAACTCTAGGCACGCCTCCTTGTCCATTTTTTCAGCTCTGCTTATAATATAGAAGAACTTTGTAGTTCTATAATTACTGATTGCAATCCTTCTGTTTGTCCTATATGATCAGTGGAGCTGAAAAAATGGATAATGAGTTTAGAAACAAGTGTAACTAATAACATCTAGCAGCCGGTGAGTGTGTGTGTGTGTATATACATATATACATATAGTGTGTGTATGATGAGGGTTTACTTTATCACACAGAAGAGTCAAGGGAAGTCAGGGGACGTATGGTTATTGTGATATTGTGATCCGCCCCTGATAGACACCAAAAGAATACACTTAGGCTGGCCATAAGTTTATTTAACTGCCAAACTACTCTTTTACACAGGGCTGTCTATAATTTATAAGAGTTACTCACCCTTGGATATCTGTCCACAGTACAAATCCTACAATATTACCAACAGGAATTCTGAGGCCCTGCCATTCGCCTTGAACGATGTTATGGGCCTGGAAGAAATGACTGAAGAGGGAATGCATTCTGACGACGTTGTTAAAGCAATGATGGGCCACATAAGGGAAGGCTACAAGGTAATTCTCATTACTGCTACATTTTTTTTAGAGCAGGTAGAGCGCACAATGTGAAGCATATGGTAGTAACCATAGTACTTTAGCTTTCCTAAAACTCAAATGTTTAAAATACAAGGATGTACTTAAACTTTGCTAGTTGGGAACATGCCATCAGAATCGAAGAAGTGGGAGATACTGTTAAAGAAAGGTCACTCTGAGAACCTTGGGTTGGAGTTCAAGAAGGGGGTTCAGACATCTTCCTTCTCCTGAAAATGCTTTGGAGACCATTGGCCTCACCCTATTTCCCTCTCTTGTCTCTTAAGTTCAATCCTGTTTCCCCTATCTGTAATGATGACCCATTCTTCATAAGAGAACCCAGTCTACAGGACAAAGTTCACTGTCTGGTGAGTGTTGTGCCTGCAAGTGCCATCTCCCGAATGGATACGGGTATTATCGATAAGATCGGTGAGGTTAGGAGCAAAGCCAGCAGTCTAGGTGAGTTCCAGGGTTCCATTATGTTTATGTTAAATGTTTATTTTTTATCCTAATTTTGTTAATTATTCTGAAAAAAAATTCCAAGGTAAACCACATTATGACCGGTTCAATATTTAATTGGCAAATATTCAATATATCGTATCTGTCACACCAAAGCGTTTCATTTCTAAGTTCCAAAATCTCCAAAATGGCAACTTTATAACAGAAAGAAAAAAACGTATATTTCAAATGAAGTCATTTTGAAGCGTTTCTATTGGTCCATTCATCAAGACATTTTAACACAATGTAAAGAACTGCTGGATTCCAACCAAAAATCTGAAAAATCAAATACACAAGATTTTTGAGATGGAAAGAGATACTGCATTACAAGAAGGCTGAAAGATCTGGAACAGGGCTGCTCAATCCTGGCCCTGGAGATCTACCACCCTGCAGAGTTTAGCTCCACCCCCAATCTAACACACCTGATCCAGGTAATGAAGGCCTTCAGGAGCAGCTGAACATTACAGTCAGAGCTGTGTTGAAGCTAAACTCTTCAGGGTGGTAGATTTCCAGGACCAGGATTGAGCAGCCCTGATCTAGAAGATCAGAATTTGACTGATCATTTGACTGATCACCTAGATTTGTTTTCTAAATGATTCTGGAATTCTTTAATGTGACATCACTTGTCCTCGCACTTTTTAAGGTAGCCTAGAAAAGGGAAAATGCATTGCCTTGGTATGGTTGTTTACTGAGAGTTCAGTAGATGGAAGTGAACCTCAAACACTGCTGTTCCTTTTACCGGAACAAAAACTCAGGAAAGCCAAACCCAGGGAAGCGAGCCAGAGTCAAAACTGTGATGTAATAGTTTTGGGGTTTTGGATTCGGCCTGTTCTCCGGCTCTGTTTCGGTTCTGCTGGACGTTCTTTTGAAGGAGGAACAGCAGTGTTTGAGGTTCATGGTTTGTCACGTCCATCAACCAAAGTCTCCGAATTCAACCACGTTCTGGTGGCACGTTCTTGTTGGGCTTCATATGTGGTTTATGAATGGTTTATAGTGTCTTTTATCAAGAACCTTCAGATGGTGCATTTCCAGATCCTTGTTTATTTTTTATTATTATTCATGCTAAAATGTTTATTTAACATTAAAATAGAACATCTGTGCATATCAGGCATCCCTCATGTGGTAATCATGACGAAGGTAGATGAAGTCTGTCCGCTGGTTAAGAACGATCTAACGCAGATCTACAGGAGCAGGAAAATCCACGAGAAGGTCAGTTCTACGCTCACGTATGTTCACCTCCATACACATGGCGCTCTTATGGGCTGTATACTGTTTCAGCTCACGTTTTCTCTGTTTAGATGCAGCACTGCAGCTACAAAGTCGGCCCGCCCTTGAAATGCGTCTTCCCTGTGTGCAACTATCACAAGGAGATCGAGATCGACAACAACAAAGATGTTCTGATTCTGATGGCATTGTTGCACATTGTAAAATCTGCCAGAGATTACGTGGCAACAGTGGCTTAGAAGAATAAGGAGACGATTGAACATCATTTGGAGAAAATTGAACGTTGTAATCTTCAGGGGGGCAAATATTTGGCAAAGCTTATATAAAGTATTTTCGTTTGCATTTAGCCTTTAGCATGACTAACATGGCACAGCTAGAACGTGCAGAACAAGGGCAAATGATCACTTAAAGAGTGTTAATGTCCATGTAAAGTAAGCTTAAGCACATGAAGGCCATTTTTCAAAAGAAAGTAAAAAACGTGAGGCACCCTGCTAAAACAAAATAGCCTGGCTAGTTAAGCTGGTTGACCAGCATAGGGTATGTTTCTGGTTGAGATTGGTCAGGTTAATCATGCTGGTAGACCACATACCCTATTACTGACATGACTAAGCTGGATGACCAGCATGACCAAGCTGACCAACCAACCAGACCAATCATGGCCAAGCAAGTCTTACATCAAATGCACAGTACACTATACTGGTTAACAGCTGGTTAACCAGCTAGCTTATGTTTTCCTGGATGACCAGAAGCTGGTCTTCAGCTGTTTTTTTTTTTTTTTCAACTGGGCAGCTTCACAAAGAACAGCGCCCCCACATGTATGTTTAGTTCCTAAAGGTACAGTATCAACATTAGGCAGTAGAAGACTGAGCAAGGGGTCATTTATGCAAAAGGGTCAGTAATTACACAGTGATGTGAACTAATAGCATTGTCACTAGTGGTTTCACTATCAAGACGAAGCATGAAGTCTTCTAAGGTCTTCTGAAAGTTCTTTACATTGAGGCATTGTTCGCACTGATCAGACTTTCTTGAGAAGATCAGATTGGTCAGTAAGCAGACATCCTACGCTTTTAGTTAATGGGCATAGTACCTGCGAAACCCACACTTCTATCCGTGCCATCTTAACTGCAGCTTCAGGTTCACTTACTTTTTCTAGCCTGCACCGTGGATGTTTGCTCAATGTGCTCAATAAAAGACATCAACAGTACAACTGCTGTGTGTGTGTGTGCGTTATTAGTTCAGTTTAGTTTAATAAGAAGACATGCTTGGTGAAATTGACTGGTCCAATGAAAAAATCGCTGTTCAAGCTGTGTAATAAAATATACAGAGCTCCATTGTGAAACTGCTGCAAGTTTGGCATTAAATTAGCCATTTTCCATTTCCATTTAAGGCATTTAGCTTTGCTATTTACCCAAAAATAGGCTAAGAAATTTAAATATACCTCTAAGTAAGAGGCCCTTTTCCATGTTTTTTTGTGTGATTTGAAACTGTAAAAGATGAAAATATAAAAATATTAAAGAAATGTTTCATCTTTCATTTTTAATGCTTTTGGAAATCATTTCTTCAGCTCATTTTTTTTTTTACCAAACTTTTGCATGCCACTGCATGTATATATATATATATATATATATATATATATATATATATATATATATATATGTATGTATATATATATGCTACATAGCATGCTCATGTTCTCATGTCTACCCTTCCTTTTCTCCACTTGTTGTCACAGCTCTAGGCATGAAACTGGGAAGGCTGCTGTGGGATTTACCCCACTTTACACTCAATACCACAGGCAGGCCACTAGAGGGCGCTATGTATTATCGTCGAACACCAGCACTGAAGAAATGGAAAAGGGCTATTTTAGTATCCTAAAAGTTTTGACAAGCTGGACAGTTTAACATTTTAGTTTAGGCTGTAATGATAATAATAATAATAATAATAATAATAATAATAATAATAATAATAATAATAATAATTTAAATAACTGTTAAACTTTGAGGACCCACGACTGACACAAATACATTTATTATTTGATGGATTGCTTTTTAATCAATTTGATAATTAAATACCATCTATCATTTCATGCGTCCCTGAAAGGTGGATTACTTTAAATATCTATTTTTATTTCTTTTTCATTTATTATTATTATTTATTTATTTTTCTATGTATTATTTCTGTTTTAAAAACATTTCAACGTTAGATGTTTTTGTTGATGTGATTTTATTTTTTTAATAATATTTTAAATAAATTGATGAGCGTCGTTCGCTTCCACAGCGCCGCAGCCCCTCACTCCCACCCTGCAGGGGGCGACAGCGAGCAGATGGGGGTCGGTGGTGGGCGCCGCGAAGAAGGAGGGCTATAAAAACACGTGCAGGCGGATTTCCCGTCTCTTCGAAGCGGCGTGGTCAGCATGTGTCCGCGGCCGAGAGCGCTGCACCCCGGGGATCGGTCAGCATGGAGCTCCAGCTCCTCCTCCTGGCCCTGTAAGTCTGCTAAACTGGCTATTTCTGATTTCACCAGATTTATTAATTATTAAATTATTAATAGTGATATTTTAAAAATGGGTGCATGACTTTTTTTTTTTTTTTTGGGGGGGGGGGGGGGGTGTAATTTGCTAATATTGCTCATCTTCAGGCCAGGCTCATTATTTAGTTTCTAATCTTAATCTTAATCTCTCAGTTTAACCAGTTCTCCTCCAGCATGCTTCCACCCTCCTGCTTTTCAGGCTTGTCTGACCCCCCCTTCTTTATGTAGCAGGGTAGGACCACGTGGCTCTGGCTGACTCCTAGCTCTAGGCCTTGGTGCCCACATGGCCTTGGCTCCCTGTATCTACCTGCTGCATGAGGGCCTCTACAAGTGAAGGTGAGCTTCCCAGCCTGGTTCCCTGCCTCATGACTCTCTTCAGAACCGCTGATGACTCTTCTTTTATTTTTCTGACACCTCGTATGAGCGCTGCGCGGCAGTGCCTGATTATGAATTTCAGTCTGAGGTTCGGGAGGCATGTTGTGCCCCTGTAGTTTGGGCGATGCTGGTTACTGTATGTGTAATATTTAGGTTGTGAGCTTATATTTGCTTTATTTATGCAGGTGCGGCCTTGCTGATGGCAGACGATTTAGCTGGCGGGCGGTGCGTGAGGTGAGTGAGGGGATGTGGTTCTGAATGGGCCGTGAGGACTTGTAGTGTATGGGTGTAAAATAAATAAGGGGTGGTGATGGTAACTTGCATGCTCTGGATATTGTGAATATTGTGTAACCTGCTCACCTAATTAATGTTATCTAATTTGCTATAGATTAATACATAATTGCCAAAAACTGTCCTTTTAAATGGGTGAAAAGTGCAGAAATGACTTGGGACCTTATGGGAATAGTGGAGTAATGCTGATACCTGGCTTTTCTTATGCATATCTGTGCAGAGCACTTTAATAATCTGGAAGTTGAAGCTAAATCAACCTGTATAGTAAACTATTTATACATTAACATGCAGTAAAGTGTCAATCAGAAAAATCTAAGCCAATATTGCAGTCCCATTTGCCAGTAATGGCTAAATTATGCCCCTTAATGTTATGCTTTACTAGATTATATGGGAGCATAGGTTCCTATTTTAATAGGAGTTTTAATAAGGGCATGATTTGATCACCCTCAAAGATCATGTGTCCAGTGTAGTCACAGTAGTACTGGGGGAAGCCTCTGCAGGCCTGTGAGATGCAGTGATGAGAACTAGTTTGTCTGGTCCTTGGATAAAGGGTCTGATGATAAACTCTCTCCCTGATGCATAGACTCAGGCCAGTGCAGCCATTCCCCTTCTATGGCCCATCTGAAGCCCCCTTATTCGTTTAAGTATAAGTGTAGAGCTGTGATTGGAGAAGCACTGCAGCTGACTGTGTGGTGGTGTGGTTTGTGTTCACAGGTGTATTGGAGGCTCCTGATGGACTGCATTGTCCAGTCGAAGGTGAGGTTCTTGTTGTTGTGATGTATTTCTGGGGGGTGGGGGGTCAGTTTCATGGCAGCCCTCTTCCTGGAGATCCATTTTTCTAGCCTATACCTAATGCACACATGGCCTGTTGGGGTCATTGAGGGATTGGGGGTAGGTTTTGTTTGGAGCCTAGGTAGGTCTCCAGGATGTGGGCTTGGCATGCTGCTGGTGATCTCTATACTTGTACTCTTCTCTGATTGGTCTATATATGGAAGCTATACTGAACCACCAGTTTAAAATCAGCACAAGCCTGAAATGGGCCTTTTCAGCCTACCAGGGTTTCTTTCTGATGCAGCTGATCAGAATCAAGCTTGCAGACTTGCTACTCGTGGTACCCAAACTATAACCCTTAAAATGGGTTGAATTTATTGAAGAGGGTGTTATTTCTGTTAAACTTAAATAATTCTGAAATGGTTTAATGTGACTTCTGTTGTATTTTAAAGCAACATCCATAAAACTGTTGATATAAATATGTAAAATGTGTTTGATGGGTGATTGGTTCAAGAGTTGGCATGCCCAATAACAGGCAGTTACACTCTAACCCCTCCCTGACTCTTAGCTTGACCCTTTCGGTCAATACTGGCCCTAAATGCACTGCAAGTGTCCTTTATAGCTGGCTTTGATTCACTTCATTGGTGAACCACCTAATCTAGCATGTTCTAGACTGCTGTCTGAAGTCAAAATGACCAAAAGCTCCTAACCAGGCACTCTGCAAACCTTTAACTTCAGTTATAAGGCCTGGAGGTGTTTACCTTGGTTATACAGTTGATGTAGGTGAAGCACACTGGTGGTCAGTTGGCCTATAACCTCCATGTAGCTTTAAGGAGACAGTAATTGATTTGGATAACCAGCCAGTTCTAATGAGCAAGCCACTGAAGACTCCTAGCATTTATTTTTCTGACACCTTCTATGAGAGCTGCACTGCAGCTGTTGATTATTAACTCCAGTCTGAGGCTTGATCTGTATGTATTGCTAGATATCTTGCGTTTGAGTGAAGGGTATTAAAAGGATCTCTCTCTGCAGGTGGACGGACGCTTCATGGGCTGGCCTGGAATCCTGGTTAAGTATGTGCTGCAGGTTTGAAGATGAGGGGAATTCCTGGAAAGCATGCATTTGGGTCTTCCCAAACTCTGTCCTGGGGCTCCATATCCTGAGCCAGGCCTCTAGCCCCTCAGTGGAGGTTGCGGAGGACCGGTTTAAGGCTAGGGGTATACTTGCTGGTCAGAACACTGACCATGAAGGCGTCTGGCTTCTGGATTTATGTTGTCTAAAGTTCACAGCAAGTATATCTCCAGCCTGATTGGATGAGAAGGAAAGCAAAAACAATGTAGTGTGGGGTCCCCAGGTTTGGGATTGGGAACTTTTGATTGATGCTTGATGTTTAATGTTTCTAAACTTTTGATTCCTTTAAGAAAATAAAATAAAGCTGCCTTCCTGCTGAAAAATAGTCTTGGTTTCACTTTGATCCAACTGAAGTTTACATGGTCTCTAAACTCACTGACTTCAGATGAAGCAGAGCCTTGGATGCCGTCCCATTCCGGAGGTGCTCAGCCCTGGGTTGTGGTGATGCACAGACCTGCAGAGTTGTGTTCAAACCCTGATTCAACATCTGATGCTGATAAAAGATTTGAGGTCTCAATGTTTTTGAACTGGTTCTCTCAGGACCAGGACAGGGCATTTCTGGCTAGTGACTCAGAGATGGTCTTCAAGCTGGCAGCTCCACTGTTTGGGCAGTATGTGCAGACAATTGCCTTCCTGCAAATGATGGTATTCCCTGATCCAGAACTCACATGGGAGGTTTTTGCTTTTTAGGGAGTGTCTGTTGTATGGGCAGTCCACATGGAGGTTGACCGGCAGAAATGGCTTATATTTTGAATGGGGGGCCATGGGTGTGTACCTAAATCTTACCTGCTGTGGTGTCGGTGAGGCCGAAATGTTGAGGGGGAAAACCCAAGAAAATTAACTCAAACTTGATGATTAAACATCCCAAAAATTCTGAAATTGTTTAATATGAATTCTGTTTTTTAAAGCAAAATCTGTAAAACATGAATATAAACATGTAAAGTCTTGGGCTCCTAAATTTGTAAGTGATTAAGGTTTTAAAGGGTGACTGGTTCATGGTTCGAGAGTTGGCAATGCCCACTCAACATGCAGTTACACTGTCCAATGAAACTCTTACTTTGCTAGTCTTCCACTTTCATGTATGGCATTTTTTTATATATATAATGAGGTAAACAGAAAGGAGGGAATTTAACTGGGGTAAGTAAAAATAAAGCTATACATCTTATCCAGCTGTAATCCTAATAAATATACAGCAGTCCATACTGTTGTCCAGAAAAGCATGTGTCACAGACTTGGATTTGTAACCTTCAAATGCATGCACCCCTTTCTGACTTAAGTGTATGTTTCAAAATCCTCTTTACAACCATAAAATGAAGTATTTGGAATCTGTCAACATATCTGTAACGCCCCTGTGTGAGCGCAGTCTCTGTAATGTAGCTTTTCAATGCATTAAACTTTAGGGACGCCTGGTTCCATTCACCACCACTGTAAAACAGTCGCTGCATGAAGTAAGCTTTAGCAATTTTTAGGCCAAAATGTTACCTGCAACCATCACAAAACGATTGCTCAGACATCACTCGGTACATCTGCAACCACTCTGAGTAGTACCTCCTTCTGCAATGTAGCTTTTCAAGGCCTTAAACTTTGAGGACGTCTGGTTCCATTCACCATCAGGGAGTTAGTTCATGAGGGTCTTCAGAAAGGAGCGTGCCACGCCAACCCACCCAGACTCTGATGCCCATGTGAAGCGGTACTTCTGCAGAAATTTTCAACATTTGGTGACATTCCCCTTTAACCAAGACCAAATCTGCAGTGTAGACACCAGGGGTTCCCTGAAGCGGGTAGGTCCACAGCAGTCCACCACGGACCATCTAGCCATGCTTGAGTCACTCGCTCCCCAAACACGCGCGCTCTCTGATTCAGCCCAGGCTGAAAAAAGAGGCACTGCTGACATCACGTCTCTGTAGGAAAACCGCTAGCTACATCCTCCAAGACTTCCGGATGGTGCCTCGAAACGACAGGGATCGCCCCATGTTTGCTCGACCCGGACCGTGAGCTCCAGACGCGGCGGATCCAGGCTGGCGTGTGGGTTCTTCAGGAGCCTCTGTCGTGTTTTGCCTCGGTGACGGTGGTGCACCAGTTGCACCGAAGCCCATTTAAATGAATCTCGTAAGGTAGGTCGGTGCTCTCCAACCTCTGGGCGATTTATTATTTTTTTTCTGTTTCTGTTGTTGGGTTTGCTCGTTTTGCTCGTTTCGGTCCAGAGCTGTGTTCCTGACCCGCTTTGAGTCAGTAGAACCGTGCTTTTCCTCCAGCATCCTCCGAACTCTCAATTCCACCTTAAATAGAGCTGCGCTCCCATTGTGGCGAACGTTCAGCCCGCGTAGGCGCTGCATTGTAACCGCTGTAGGATTTAAGGTGGACCGGGGAATTCCAAAAACGACCGATATTTCTGCGTAATTAACGAGTTCCTCGGGTGGAAACCTCTACGTTACAGCTTGTATGGGTGCTTAAACGTTGCTGCTGCATATTTTAAGGTGGATCGGACGAGCTTGACTAAGAACAGGCTGATGATAACATCAGGTCGTGTTCATCACATGCGTCATTGAGATCCATCAGCTCAGTGCAACCCTGGGCTACATTGACAGGAGCTGAGATGGGTGATCTAGACGCATGGTCGGTGGGTATTGTCGTCCGTGACTCACTCAGCAGTTGATGAATTCATACTGGTTGGAAGCCTGAGACCGAACATGCACATCTGGATGGCTTTGTGCTTTCGAATGGGAGCTTTCCAGCATGCATGTGGAGCTCCATTTGGTGGCATCCAGGCTACATTGTGTGGATCAGTGTGATCATGCATCATTGGGTGGGGGAGGCAGGGTGTTTTGAGGGGGAGGGGATGTTCTGGATTGAATAATGAGAGTTCATCATGGACCACACTCCAGATGGTCGAGCTGGTGAAGTTCTCAGTTCTTGACCAGCGTAGCGTATGTTTTTTATTTTGGTTGATAGGTTAGCTGGTCTACCAGCAGGGCTGACCGGATCAGACTAGTCAACCGACTAGTCCAAGCTGGTTGGCCAGCATGACCATCTTGACCAAGCTTCAGGCGTCCCACTTTGGATAGGACAGGGTCAGAACGCAGGGTCAGTCATGCTGTGGTGCCCCTGGAGCCCAGAAGATTACACAACAATGGCAGCGGAGCAGATGCTGGTAGCGAACCTACAACCCTGTGATTAATAACCCAGCTCTCTAATCACAAAGCCACCACTGCCTCTAATACATACCAAAAGTGGTCTGATGGAGGACCACTAGTACCCTAGTACCTAGCAAGAGTGGTCAGAAGAAGGACACCTTAGTATCTAGCATAAGTGGTCCAAGGATGGACACCCTAGTACCTACTGAGAGTGGTCAGAAGAAGGACACCTTAGTACCTACCAAAAGTAGTCTGATGAAGGACACCCTAGTACCTACCAAGAGTGGTCCATGGAAGGACACCCTAGTACCTAGCATAAGTGGTCCAAAGATGGACACCCTAGTACCTACCGAGAGTGGTCTGATGAAGGACACCCTAGTACCTAGCAAGAGTGGTCCAATGATGGACACCATAGTGCCTACTGAGAGTGGTCTGATGAAGGACTCTAGGACCTACCAAAAGTGATCTGATTAAGGACACCCTAGTACCTAGCAAGAGTGTTGTAATAAAGGACACCCTAGTACCTAGCAAGAGTGTTGTAATAAAGGACACCCTAGTACCTAGCAAGAGTGTTACAATAAAGGACACCCTAGTACCTAGCAAGAGTGGTCTGATGAAGACACCCTAGTACCTACCAAAACTAGTCCATGGAAGTAAACCCTAGTACCTAGCATAAGTGGCCCAATGAAGGACACCCTAGTACCTAGCATAAGTGGTCCAATGAAGAACACTATAGTACCGACCAGGACTGGTCCATGGAAGGACACCCTAGTACCTACCAAGAGTGGTCTGACAAAAGACACCCTAGTACATACCAAGAGTGGTCCAATGAAGGACACCCAAGTATCTACCGAGAGTGGTCAGATGGAGGACACCCTAGTACTGAGAGTGGTCCAATGAAGGACACCCTAGTACCTAGCAAAAGTGGTCCAATGAAGGACACCCTAGTACCTAGCATAAATGGTCCAATGAAGCACACCTTAGTACATACCAAGAGTGGTCCGATGAGGGACATCCTAGTACCAAGAAAGAGTGTTCCAAGGAAGGACACCCTAGTACCTCCATGGCGCCATCCATGGAGGTCCCAACTCACAAGTTCCAGGATCTGGAGAACTTAAAGGTTCTGCTGCTAATGTTTTGGTTTCCAGATACTTCAGGACACATTGGGGAGCACTTGGCGGCAAGAGGTGGACCTATACAGTACGAGGCAGTGAGTTTTAATGTTATGGCTTATTGTTGGATATCCACCTTCTCCAAGCTAAAAGGATCATTTCAGCTCAGAATATTTGAATGAGGCAGAATACTAGGCAGCCAATCAGAGGGGAGCTTATTTACATAGTTCGGGACGGGGAGGGGGTGGGTGGCCTTCAGGGCTATGCTGGATGTACAGCAGACATCAATATCTGTCCTGTTATGTCTGGCTTTCATTTGTTAGGTCACAGTATTTAGGCTACTGTATTGGGTCACTAAATATAGTAATTGGAACGTGTGTGTATGTGTGTGTGAGTGTGAGTGAGGTCAAGCCAGTGTGTGTGTAGGCTAACTGGGTGTGCACTGGCACATCTCACTTACTGATTAGGCTAGGCGAGTCGGTGGTGGACCATAAGGACCACAAGCACAAATCATTTGTGTCTCATCTGAAAGTATGCTATGTTGACAAAAGTATTGGGACACCTGCTCATTCATTGCTTCTTCTGAAATCAAGGGTATTTGTTGGAGGAACTGTCTCTACTGTCCAGAGAAGAAGAAGACCTTCTGCTCGATTTGGGAACATCATTGCTGTGAGGATTTGTTTGCATTCAGCAACAACAGCCCAGTTAGTGAGGTCACCACCCCACCTCATCTTCATCCCCAGCTCCCAAACTCATCCCAAAAGTATTGGAGTGTCCACTAACTTATGGACATGTAGTGTACCTGGAAGCCACTGGGTTATGAAACCCATCTCCTGTTCCTGTTCATACGCTCTTAAAAATAAAGAGTTCTTTAAAAGAAGCCATAGAAGAACCTCATTGGGTTCCATGAAGAACCATGTGTGTGTTAACCAGTGTTGACCGTTCTTCTTTGAGACGGCATGGGGTGGCATGGTGGGGCAGCGGGTAGTGGCCGGGGGTTGTGGGTTCGACCCTTACTTCAGTCAGCAGGGGCGCCATTAGACCCGATTTAAATGAAATGTTGTTATGACCCCAATAAAATGTCAATTTTGCCCTGGATTGCTGACCAGAACTACAATCCACGCAAATTCACTACAGGCACTACATTTCCCACAATGCACCGGCACCTTTCCCAAAGCTTGAGCTGCTAGAATGAGCGAGTATTTTTTATTTTTAATATTTTATTTATGTGTGTGCCAGTAAATTACTACTACTGCTAATCATAACTAGTAATAATATTACTAACTATTATTTTATTGGTATTATTATTATTATTATTAATAATATTAATGTTAATATTAATAATATTATTGGTAGTTCTAGTAGTAATATTATTATTAGGCAGACAGGGGGATACTCAAAAATGTCTCCTACCTGTCTCTCTCTCTCTCTCTCACACACACACACACACACACACACACACACACACACACACACTAGTGATCAAACACACACAGTGACAGTGAGCACACATGCCCAGAGCGGTGGGCAGCCATTGCTGCAGCGTCCCCACTGAGCAGAAAGGGTGAAGGGCCTTGCTCAAGGGCCCAACAGTGGCAGCTTGCTGAGGCCGGGTATCGCACCCACAACCCTGGCCTCATTAATAGCCTACTGCCCCAACCGCTGAGCCACCACTGAACGCAGACGTCTGGATCAGTTATCCTACCAGCCCCTTAGTACAACGTCCGGGTTATGTCTAAACGAGCCCATGTGTAAATAGGGCAGGTAATTGTCCAGAGAATTTACAGGGGGTCAAATTGTACCTCATGCGTGTGCTACACAGGTGCAGCCCCTTAGGCTCATATGGAAAATTGCTAGCTGTATGCTAGATGTGCGAAAGGTCAGCTGTGGAAAATATCCTGACCTAATTCTCTGGAGTCAAGACTGTGATGTAACAGTTTGGGGGGGTTGGAATCGGCCCGTTTTCCGGTTCTTTTTGGGTTGTGCTGGATGTTCTTTTAAAGGAGGAACGGCAGTGTTTGAGGATTCACGGTTTGTAACTTTCCTGTACTGAACTCTGATTATTCAGCTGTTCCAAGGAAAAATACCGTTTTCCATTTTTAGGGAAGATCCTGAAGATCCTGAAGATGCTGAAGATGCTGGTTACACAACCTTTCAATTTCCTGTAAGTCGACTGTCTCGGAATTTCACACTGTATAAATTCGCAGGGAGCTGTTCGTGTGGGCTAATTTGCATACGTTGCATTTCTGAGAACCTGAATCTCAAAGCATTGTGGATCATCCGGTGAGAAACTGAAGTATCACTGGTACCCTACCCTACTTCTTTCCACTGGGAAGTATGGAGAGGGGGGTTAGCGTGAGAAAACATTTCCCGCCAACAGACTTCCTCCTGCTGCCTCAGGCTCTGCGGATGCTGCGTTGCCACGGTTGCAAGGGTGACATCAGCACTGCATGGAGACGTGTGTGCTAGAAAGATGCTAGACTTCTCTGTCATGCTTCTCCATGGTTACCAGCTGTTGCCAGGCAACTGCAGAGCACGGCCGTGTGCGTAGCGGCGCCGGCTTAATTCGGCGAGTCACAGGAATGAGTGAGGAGTCAGTCAGTCACATGGCCGGCTGGTCCGGTGAACATGACTCGTGCTGACGAGCTGCTGGGAAAGAGATGCTGCCTCCAGAGCTTCCAGAGCTTTCAGATGTGCCGCAATGATTGATTATTTTATTGGGTCGTGACAAATGAGGTCTGTTAGCAGTTCGTGCTAATAGCTGGAAACCCGAGCTATCCAGACGTTCACCATCTTTCATGCTGTTTTATAAAAAATGTGAGCATGAGCCTGTTGGCTGGGTTATTTAGCTCATCTTTGCGATGTCGGAGGTTAAATGCTTAAAGCTGTGTAGATGTGATGTCATTTCCGGGGCAGAAACCATTGTTTCCAGGAACATTTGGTTAAATTGGGACTGTAAGTTGAGGGGTATTACATCTTTCCACACTTGAATTGACCTTTGACCTTAAATATATACATTTTTTGTAAACAAAGTAAACATTTTAAACAGTTTATTAAATATATTATATTAAATTAAAATAATGTTAAATATTTAATTATATACTAATATCATATTTTGTATTTATTTCTATTACATTTATTTTATTAATTTCTTTGGTTTAATTTAGTTTTTTTTTCTTATTTTCCTTATTCTTTTACCTCTTTGATTTTTCTGTACATATTTGTCTGTAATTCAGTTTTAATGCTTTTTAATTTTAAATGCAGTTTTAATTTAGTTTTATTTATGTAAAATATAATCTAATATTGTATTTACTTTATTTTAGTTTAGTTATATAGTAGACTTTAGTTGTGTGTTAAATGTTTTAAAGCAATAGCGTGTAAAGTGAGGTTTACTAAGTTGTCTGGCTCTTTTTTATTGTGGTCCCATGTGCGTATTTAAATAGGATGTTTAATGAATAATTATTTAGTTATTACGTTGTAAACAAGTACAGTTAAAGTCATTCAGAGTGGTCTACCGACTCTTTGCTATAGAGGGAAATGGAACCAGATATCTAGAAAGTTTATTGCCTCTAAAAGCTTCCTCACAGAAAGTTATTACATGAGTTAGTTATGGATACACCTTTCTGACGCCTGAGACTTTCCTTTACAATAGGTTTTAAAATGTTTAAAAAAGACTAACATGTAGTTCTAAACTACTTCAGGGAGAGAGGTAGCTACATTCTCATGTTCTGCTACAAAATAGTCCCAGAACATATGGTACCATCATCAACATTACATATAAAACTCAGAAGATGGGCGTAGCTTCAGTGGTGGATCTGGGTAGTAAATAAAGTGGCTACATATGTGTTGTATTCATGGCGACATCCGGTTCCATTCACCACCACTGTAAAGAAATCAGAATCAGTAAGTTTGATTGAATGAACCACAGTTTCACACCAAGCCCTACTCTGAGAGACCTTGTACATCTTAAACACTGAATTATACAGAATATGTGATAAAAATAAATATTGGGTGTACTTCTCCTTTAAAGTGCTGCTCAGAAAAACCCTGAAAACGCTCGTGGGCGCCCTCCGCTGTCTGATCAGAGAACTGACTGTTCTCTGGTGTTTCTGGTGGGAGTTGATTCTGCTCATGAGAAATGGTCTGGGTAATTTAAGGAAGTGAGAAATGGCTAAATTGCTTCACCAGTAGACTTAATAGTTGTAAAAGGGGGGTGGTGTGAGGTGAAGGCCTCATGAAGAGAGGAACTGGCTTTTCAGAGTTTTCAGAGCCCACGGGCCATTACTTCTGTAATGTGATGGAGCAGAAAGGGATTGGCTAGGAGAAAGTCTTCTATTTTTTTTTTTTTTGAGGTTGATGGATTAGCTGGTCTGCAAGCATGGTGAACCAATTCAAGAGCTTTTTTTAATTACATTTTTACATTTAATGTTTTGCTTAATGGTTTAAAAGTCTTTTAAAACTACTTTAAAAAGATAGCCCTTACTTATGACCTTAGTTCAGAATTTTTATCATATATATATATATATATATATATATATATATATATATATATATATATATATAATGATAGAGATAAAATAGTTGACTCTTTAAGTCTAGTGTTTGTTAGCAGTGTTAGCCTAGCATCTCCTATTGAAAAATCTGTATGTACTGTATATATCCACAAATTTAGATATTACCCAACTACCCAACCCACTCATTAGTACTCTCCCCATCACATGTAATGTAATGCCAACAATAAAAGCTTGAGGACTAACAAACACGCAACCAGCCACCACCTCTTTTTTCCACCTGCCATCGATGCTGCGTCACCAGGCAACCAACACAATCGGAGGAAAGCGCCCGATACCCGGTTCTGATGCATCGACTAGCAGAGCACCCGTACTGGCCAGACTCTTCCCACCTGGAGAGAGCCAGGGCAGTTGTGCTCTCTCTGGCTCCGGCTGCCGATGGCAGGCAGCATGAACCAGGATCATCTGGGAATTGCTAAGCCTTTACATTGAGTACTTTCAGTGAAGTAGAGGAATTGCGGGTCCTTGCCAGTCACTGTTCATCAGTATATTGGCGAGTTCAGCAGCTTTACGTGACCTTTTGACCTTGTTTTGTCTTTATCTTTATAGATTTATGAACAATCGAGCACCAGCTAATAAGAGGTATCAGCCAACAGACTACGAGCATGCAGCTAACTGTGCCACACATGCGGTGAGCTACATGCTAACAGTGTTATTACATAATTAGCTTGAAATGTAATTGCTGTTTAATAGGTCCGGATGTCATTACTGCCCACAGACCAATCGTTGACCACTCTTTACTGCCTGCTTGTGTCGTGTCTTTATATGTAAAGGTGTGGGCGTTTTGTAACTCTGCTTGTTTTCCTAGCTCTGGATCATTCCCAGTATTGTGGGCGGGGTGTTGCTGTACTTCCTGTCCGATGACCACTGGGAGGAGATTGCAGCATGGCTTTATGGAGCTGGGTTGGCGAGCCTGTTTATCATTTCCACAGCATTTCACACCATCACCTGGAAGAAGAGCCATCTACGGTAAAAGCTCTTGCACACAAGCCATATGCAGTCCTCGTGCACAGTCCACAGCGATAGAAAACATGAGGAACGTTCTGCCCCTAGGAATCTGTTGGAAGTGTATTTATTAATTTTATTGGATTACATTGAAATAAAAGTACTGCTGTAGTCAGAAGCACCTTTGTGGAGCCCAAGACTGCTAAGCATTGCTCTCACTCTGCTTCATGGACCCTTATGGACGTTTCTTCTTGGTTTCTAGATCAGTCGAGCAGTGCTTCCACATGTGTGACAGGATGGTGATCTATTTCTTCATTGCTGCTTCCTACACACCCTGGTAAGCACCTCTAGTATCTTCACAGCTTGGTGCAGATGTTCTGGCAACAAAACCCAGACAACACTCATTCAGAATTACTGCTCCTCAGGTTAAGAGAAGAGTAGCAATACAAAGTCTGGCTGGTTTGTTTGGTTAACTACCCTGCTAAAAAAACAGCCCTGCCCAGCTCATGTTTGTCAAGCCGGTCAACCAGCTTAGCTCTTGACCAGCATATGGCATGTTTTTTTTTTGTTTTTTTTTGTTTTTTTTGAGGTTGATGGATTAGCTGGTCTGCAAGCATGGTGAACCAATTCAAGAGCTAAGCTGGTTAGCCAGCTGGCCTACCAGCATAGGGTATGGTTTCACCAGGATGATGTGAAATCTTTTCAACCGCCTTGACCAGAAATGGTTTAGCTTCTTGACCAGCCTGACCATGCTGGTCCACCACTATGACCAGCTTAACAAAATTGGTTGACTAGCTTTACCAAACTAGTCAACCAGTAGGAGCACCTTGATGACCAGCATGGTCAAGTTGGCCATGCAGATAGACCAGCTAGTCCATCAGCCTTAATTGAAAACCATATGCTATGCTGGTCAAGAGCTAAAGTGGTTAGCCAGCTGGCTTAACAGAATAGGGTATGATTTGACCTGGATAGCTTCAGTCTTTTCAACCACTTTTACCTTAGACCAACCATCGGAAATCATCAGGCTGGGTTGTTGTTACAAACTTAAACACTAGCGAAGTCTTCCCAGCACTTCCCAGTACTCCGAAAAAATGACAAAACAGGCTTACTGGTGTATAGTTGATTTTGTTTAATGGGTCTGAATCAATGACTGTAGAAAACATGAACACTTTGGTTCCATTCCCTTCACTTCTATGCAAAAATGAAGCCAAAACTGTCCGCCATGTTGACAAATTGCAACCGGAGTCTGTGCAGTAGAGACCAGAGGCGGAGGCGGACCAGGCTCGCCTACTGATTTGGTAGACCCGCCCTCTTCTCCCAGACCAGGCGTGACTCAGACCACCTTCATTGAGCTTACAGCACAGCCTAAAGAACCAGTAGCAGAGAATAACATCACATGATCAATAGTAGTGTGATTAGCTAGCTAGCTGCCTGACAGCTGGACTATGACCCAGCTACTCCATGTCATCAGGAGAAAGGCCCTGCAGACAGGACTCTCTCGTCCAGCCAAGGCTGCCAATCACTTCTTTCCCTGTAGCAGAGTAAGGGCTAATAATTGCTTTCTGGGGGAGCATAAAAAATGGGCCAGTTGTAGCACGAGGAAGCTGACTGCTGGAATTTGGAGACGCTGGAAATGGAAAGACAGTTTAGAGGAGGAAAATGAGATGGAAAATGGCATGAAGATGGAGATGGGCGGAGCTACACATCATACTGCAACCAGCCAGTATGATGGACGTTGCGCTGTCCATGTTTTCTCCAGTCAATGGTCTTGACAGACCACTGTGTGTTCTAGATGATGGTTCTAGATGACAGTTGACCTCTCGCAAGACCTGGACAAAGCCCGGAGATCATCGCTGACGGTGTGTTTTTTTTTTTTTGTCAGGTTGACCCTGCGGGAGCTCGGTCCATGGGCCTCTCACATGCGCTGGGTTGTCTGGGTGATGGCGTCTGGAGGAACAGCATATGTCTTCTTCTTTCATGAGAGGTGTGTATGAGTGTGTGTGTGTGTGTTGCTTATTTATGGGGGTTTGGTGTGAAATTGTGGTTCTGAATTATGAAAACTTGCCAATTGCCACTTTACAGTGGTGGTGAATGGGTGAAGGTACCAACAGTAAAGCTGCCACCATTATGTTTCATGTAGAATGTGGATGATTTCTTTGAAGACCATGCATGTGTCCCTCCACCAGTAATGACTTATTGTTAATTGCCTACCCACTAGCTAGAACTCCACCTATCACATGACTCTCCCACCAGCCCAGGGAAGTGAAAGCTAGCTCGCGACTCCTCTGAGACACGTGAAGTACCACAGTTATCGCACTGGACAGCTGAACACGCTTGGAGGAGAACACTAACTGCACTAACTGCCAGTATTGGTACACCTGTGCTGGCCAGCACCACACTGAGTGATTGGGACGCAGCCGGTTTTACAAAGAGCCTGGCTGGAAAACGCCGTTTTTGGTCCAGGGTGCTCTCCAAGGTGCTGATTTTTTTCAGTGTTGTGTTCGTATGGACGGCCGTAAAGCTTAACATAGTGATTCTGTCTCAATCGCAAATAACTCCTTACTCCCTATATAGTGAACTACAGAAGTCATAAACTGCAGTGTCAACACACAGACAACACTACAGATAAATGAATGCTCTAGGTAGAATCCCTAAATTTCCTGACTTGCACAGTGCACTACATAAGGAGCAGTGTGTCATTTGGGATTAAACCTCTGTTCTTCCTCTTCTTGCTCCTGGTGTTTTAATGGCTCTCGTTATGACGTACTATTACCCTTTACAGGGCTAGCATGCCCATGCTAGCACTTTCATCTCTGGATGGAGATATTTCAGAACTGGAGGGAGGGAAATATCCAAGAATCCCAGCCACGAATAGCATACCATCTCCCAATAATGGTGTCAACGCTTAGACAGTTGTGCCACCCAGGAACCCATCCTTCCAAAGATAGGTCAGTAGTGCTAACAGCTCTAACTCTAACAGCTACATCATCACTTCAGTTTGTTGCTTATCGAAAAAACAACTTTTCACCCCACCCAAATATTGAAAACTTGGATTTTCTGTCCAAGTTTTTACAACATGAGCAAAAGAAATCCGTTCAAATCTGACTGGAAAACCCTACAGTATCTCAGGCAGTGCATTCGGAACTATTGCTGACTGGGTGAGTTTCTCTAGAACTGAGCATTTTCACACCGAACCTCCTTTAAATGACTTTGTTTACAATGAATCGTTTAATTTTTCAGATGTTTAGTTAGATGTTCAGTAGATGTTTCAGTTTACTTTTCATTTTACTCCTGATGATGATGATGCTGCTTTATTAAATATGGATAAGGTGGTCTGTATCCCGAGCTGAGTATTCTGCTCTGCGAGGGAAAGAGGAACGCCTCTATGAATTAAAATGGTCCAGCTGCGTCCTCCACAGCTTTCGAGAGGTTGGCAGCTGCCCAGCAGATGAGTCAGATAAGGCTGTAGTGCTGCTTGACTGTGTGTATGTGGTGTGGGTGCACTGCAGGTATAAGGTGGTGGAGCTGGTGTGCTACACGGCGATGGGAGTGTTTCCTGCCCTCGTTATTCTCTCAATGGTAAGCGAGCGTCCCGTCACACGACTGCGTATACAGTGAACATCGACTCTGAGGAGCAGGAACTCATTCTCTCTCTCTCTCTCTGTCTCTCTCTCTCTCTCTCTCTCTCTCTGTCTCTCTCTCTCTCTCTCTCTCTCTCTCTGTCTCTCTCTCTCTCTCTCTCTCTCTCTCTCTACTCGGTATATCCCTCTTCCTGTCTCTCTCTATTTTTTCCATTTCTCTCTCCTTCCTCATATTCTCTCTCTATCTCTCTCTCTCTTTCCTCTCTCACTTTCGCGCTCTTCTGTCTCGCTCTCTCTTTCTCCACGCTCTCTTTCTTTTCCACTTTGCATGACTCTCAATCTTCTACCCTCTCTTTCTCTCCATCTTTCCCCCCTCATAACTCTCTCTCTCTCTCTTGCTCTCTCTCTCTCTCTCTCTCTCTCTTGCTCTCTCTCCTCTCTCTCGCTCTCTCTCTCTCTCTCTCTCCTCTCTCTCTCTCTTGCTCTCTCTCTCCTCTTTCTATCTTTCTATCTTTCTCTCTTTCTTTTTCCTCTCTCACTCTCTCTTTCTCACTCTTTCTCTGCGCTCTCTCTCTTTTCTACTTTGAATGACTCTCTCTCTCTCTCTGCACTCTCACACACACTATCTCTCCACTTATCACCCTGTCTCTCTCTCTCTCTCTCTCTCTCTCTCTCTCTCTCTCTCTCTCTCTCTCTCTCTCAGGCGGACAGGTCGGGTCTGTGTGAGCTGTTGGTTGGGGGCGGGTGTTACGTGTTGGGGATGGTGTTCTTTAAAAGTGATGGGGTGGTTCCCTTCGCTCATGCTATATGGCACCTGTTCGTTGCCATGGGAGCAGGCATCCATTACTACGCCATCTGGAAGTACTTGTATACACCTGTCAATCAACAGACCAGCACAGCCCGGTGACACACACACACAAACACACATATACACACACACACACACAAACACACACACATATTTATGAAGAAATGAACAGTAGACAGAGATCTGCTGGGGCTTGAGTGGATAGACTTGTGGTCCTTATTTCTGGACAGATCGGGGGTCCGTTTACACCCTTCGGCAGATGGAGTGTATGAGGCGTCTCAGAGAAGGAGGGCTGATATGGGTTCAGCTTCCATTTGCCCCATGTACTGTGTAATGAGGTTGATTGACCTGTCCAAGCTCCGCCCACAGATTTCCGCCTCATTCAACCTAATGGAAAACTTTAGTGATGCTACCGATTCACTGAATGGGGAACAATAGGGAGTCGCCACCCCTCCCACCCCCTCGCTGCTGGAACAGCCTCTGCTCGTCAGGGAAGGCTTTCAACTATAAACCATTGCTGGGAGGAACTGAGCTTCATCCCAAAGTGACTAGATGGAGCTCCATCACTGCCATTGGGCAGGGTGGTCAAGAGTGTCCTGTGGCGTTGATATAAGCATCACAAGCTGTTTGAGATGTATTAGTTAACTAGTTAGTTATTGAGTTATGTAGTTAGCTCGTTAGTTAAGCAGTTAATTAGTTGGTTATTGCATTAGTCGGTTCCCCAACTCACTAGTTAGTTAGTTGGTCAGTTAGCTAGTTGGTTGGTCAGTGGTAGTAGTTAGCTGTTTATGTACCTAGTTAGTTAACTCATTTTAATTTTGTAAGTTAGTTAGTAAACTAATTTTGTAGCCCCTCAAATATTTAGTTTGTTAGCTAGTTAGTTCTTTTTTGTCAGTTAGTTAGTTAGATAACTAATGTGTTACTTTTCCAGTTATCTAACTATCTAGTTCATGTTTTTGTTGTTAGCCTCTTAGTTGTCTAGTTCATTTCTTTTAGTTAGTTAACTAATTTGCTAGTTTGCCCGTTATCCAGCTATCTAGTTTGTCATTTTTTGGTAGCCAGTTTGTTTGTTAGCTAGTTAGTAAGATAACTAACATGTTAATTTCTTAGTTATACAGCTATCTAGTTATCACTTATCTAGCTGCCTATGTAGTTAATTTGATAATTAGTTAGTAACCTAATGTGTTAATTTTTCAGTTATTCATTTAGCTAGTACGTTTGTTGGCTAGTTAGTTAACTAACTTTTTAGTGTCTTATTTATCAAGTATGTGTTAGCTAGTTATTTAGTTGGTTATTTAATTTGTTAGTTTCTCATTTATCTAGTTAGTTATTTGGTTTTTGACAGCTAGTTGGTGAGTTAGTTAGTTAGTGACGTAACTAACTTAACACTGTGAGGCTGTATTTTCTGTTCAGATTGAACTGTGGCTTCTGCTTTAGCATTCTGCACCACTCCCTTTTAGCTGGTAATTGGTTGGACTGAAATAAAGGACTAGCATGTAGCTATACGCAACCACGTAGCTTCTACAGGAAGCTTCTACAACACAGGGATACGTTATGGGTCAGTAATGTAACACTATGGCGTGTATTAAGGGTCAGTAATGTCACACATGTGTGTTAAGGGTCAGTAGTTACAGTTACAGTATGGTGTGTATTATGGGTCAGTGGTGTTACAGTAAGGAGTGTATTATGGGTCAGTGGTGTAACACTATGGTGTGTATTATGGGTCAGTGGTGTTACACTATGGTGTGTATTACAGGTCCATGGTGTTATAGTAAGGAGTGTATTATGGGTCAGTGGTGTTACACTGTGGACTGTATTACAGGTCAGTGGTCTAACAGTATTGCATGTATTAAGAGTCAGTGGTGTAACACTATGGTGTGTGTTTTATGGGTCAGTGGTGTTACACTATGGGGTGTATTATGGGCCAGTGGTGTTACACTATGGTGTGTTTTATGGGTCAGTGTTGTTACACTATGGGGTGTATTATGGATCAGTGGTGTAACACTATGGTGTGTATTATGGGTCAGTGGTGTTACACTATGGTGTGTATTATGGGTCAGTGGTGTTACACTATGGTGTGTATTACAGCTCCGTGGTGTTACAGTAAGGAGTGTATTATGGGTCAGTGGTGTTACACTGTGGACTGTATTACAGGTCAGTGGTGTAATAGTATTGCATGTATTAAGAGTCAGTGGTGTAACACTGGTAACAGCATGGAGTGTGTTATGGGTCAGTGCTGCACCCACGCTCTCTCAGGCAGTAGATGGTGCAGCGAGGGGAACTACTATTTGGCCCCTTCCAAAAAAACCCAAGTGTCCTTTTTCTCCCAAAACTCTCAACTGCAAATTGTAACGTTACAGTTCTCATTAGACTGAATGGAGTTTTTACAAATGTACTGTACAGCGTGTGTGCTGAGCTTGGATGGGTCAACCGGGACACGAAAAGGCCAAAACTGATTACAGATCAGCACTTTTACTCTTAGATGTTTGATACAAGTGACGCCTGGGCCTGTGGAGGGTGAGGGTACGACCGAACAAGGTAGTGTGACCCGCAAAACGACCCGACACATTTTAAGGGAAAGTCCGGGAATCAATCCGTTCAAGCAAAAGAAATGAGCGTCTTTTATATATAAATTATAAATACTTCTAAAAGTATCCAATCAAACTACTGAACTACTGAAACGAGAGACTTTTCTCTCTGCGCCACTGCCAATAGAGGGCCCTCTCCCTCCTGCCATGAAAGAGAGAGGGATGGCTCTTGTGTTTGCGTTTACTCTACACTGTTTGCTACTTGCAAACAGTAAAAAGACTCTTGACTTTATATCTGTAGTATCACATTCTCGTATTTTAGTGTCTGGTGAAATACCACAAGTGCTTCAAAAACAAAGCTTAAGTCTACAGGCAGTTCGTACCGGTTCCAGACTTAGGCCTACACTCCTGAAAATAAAGGTTCTTGGCTCAGATTTCCAGTCATCACCTGAAATACAACAAAGTATGTTGACCCTTTTTAATGACCTGGGTTTCTGCATTGATTATTACCCAGCTAACACCCAAGTATCCCAGTCCCAACTAAGAACTCTGGGGTTCCCCATTGGCCCAAAAGGGTCAGTGATGGGGCCAGGAGGGGTTGAACATGGGCCTAGATGGGACCCATGTGAAATTAAGGTGGGTTGTGAGGATGACACCCATTCAGGAAGCCCAACTGGGTCCTTAACGAAAATGTATGCCCACCTGGAACCCACCTAGCCCATGTTCCAGCCATGTGAGCCCCACATTAGCATGTTGGCTGGGTTATAACTTGTGGTCTGATATTATTATACAATTATAGGCAAACACAATCTATTGAAATGAATAGCTGTGCTGTTCATGCTGTTATCGAGCACATTGATTAAACATTTACAATTCAGGCTAGAAAAAGTAAGTGAAGCTCTGTGTTCATTAGTTCCGAAATTAGTGCAGAAATCCAGGTAATTTTGTAGGGTTCACTTACCTAAGTCCTGTCTGCAAAATCTTTCCTGTCAAGACAAAAATAAATAAATAAATAAATAATATATTTTTTTTTAAATAAATGAAGTTTAATTTTGAAGTTTCAACTTTTAAAGTTTCACATTTTTAAATAATTAGTTTCTAAATTTCATTTTAAATATGGAGTTTAGCTGCATGAAGAATTAGCAAACTAATTTGAAATATTAATACAAATTATATATAAATATATAAAAATAAATTGCTATTGAAAATTGTCATGGCTTTAATGTTAAGCTATTTGAAACTACAAATAGTTTCTAAAATTGCTTTCGAAAATGAAATATTTTACAGATTTAAAAAAAATGTTTAGACCTTTACACAACTATCGCATTCGCCCAATCTTGCAGATTGGTGCTCAATTTAAGTGAAATGCCACTTATATAAAGTTGCTATAATATAAACATAAGCATTATTTCACATATTTAACCAGTAAATACAGCAGAAACTGGCGAACGCCATTGTTGTTAGTACATGAATTTTTAAACAGTGCATTTCTTCCCTGAAACAGCAACAAGACCCTCCTTAGCACCTTTATTTTTAAGAGTGTAGTCCTAAGGATCTGACATTTTCCCTTCCCATGTAGTTCTTAGTGCTAGCATAGCTTTGTAGAGCAGGCCTATGGTCAGTTCAGCTCTTATTACAATCCTAAACACCACCCTCTACCACCATACCACCACCCCCTCATTCATCTTGCACTGGCTCCATCCTTTCTTGTGGTTGCCACTCCCTGCTTGAGTCATCCAGGGTTGAGCAGCTCCTTCAACAAGATGTTCCTCAGGACGTCTCCGGGCTCATGGGTGGACCACCTGCGATTCATGCTTTCTGATTGGCTGAAGTAGCCAAAGCTTTGCTCTCAGGGTAATCTCACTGACTGGTGCCATCGCCATCTCTCTTAACATTCCACTGGGACAACAAATTATACTCAAAAGCTCTACTATGATTATGTTCCATCTGGTCTGTGATATTATTTATGTTTTTTAAAAGGTGTATTAGTTATAATATGTTAGAAATGATTTGATTATTATTATTATTATTATTATTATTATTATTGTTATTATGGAATCTGGTGATGTGTAATATTTATTGTATGTTGGTGGTGAATGTATTTGATTAATTCGGGTATAGTTTCTGTAGTGACCACACAGTATTGCCTTTGGTAGAACTGGACTTTTGTACATAATGTAAGTTGATTCATTTGTGAAAATCCAAGCTACTGTTCAGCTTCAACGTTAAGCCCTCATTGTGTTTTATATGTGTTTCTAAAGGTATTCCTTTGCTGCCAGCATGGTTATACATCCATGGATCCCCAAAGGCTTTAGCAGATATGCCTCTAAAGGAATTCCTCCAGTGTTTTTCAACCTAACCTCTACCTGCCACATTTGTGAATTACACATTTGTGATTTATATATATATATATATATATATATATATATATATATAGTCTGTGGTCTGATTGTACCCTACAGAGGGTAAGGTGAAAGACACTGAAGTATGCCTTTAATTAATGTTGTGTGAAAGTAATGGTGAGGTAAAAGTGAGGAGGATTAAGTGAATCATTTGTACTGTAGCGCCAAAGCTAGTCAATGGTTATTACACCATTCTGTTTAGATTTTTCTTCAAGGGTTGGATTTGATGTTTTATTAAAGACTTAAAGGGGACTTCTTCAAAAACCTAAAAAGGTTGGTCACTAAAGGCACGGTTATTATTATTATCATTATTTATTTATTTTTTTTTAATTATTTTTTTTTTTTTTACCTCGCGTGTTTAAGGTGGTAGTAACTTCAGGCTCCTGCAGATGACGCTGCACGAGAATGATTAGGCTATAAATACCTGCGTGGTGTGTGCCGAGACTCATACTTTGAGAATAGTTTTCTAGGCTTTTTAAAGTGCATTATATGTGAAATTCTTTTTTTTCTACTTGTTGTTGCCAAAAACTCTTATTAAAAAACTTTAAAAAACTTATTAAATATTGAATATGAGTTAGATTATTAGTAGTATTTAATATTGAGTTAAATATTAGTATTTAAAGCTGCATTGGAATATAAATATCTAACCTTCGTTAAATAATTGTATATAAACATGCATATTCATTATTTTTATTTATATTTATTGTATTGTGTATTTCTGGGAGAAAAAAATGATTAATATGCTACAAAAAAGTTTTTTAGGTTATGCTCACATACTTCTATACAATTATTGCCACTTGGAGTGTCTGTGCAGAATGTATGGCAATTATGCCCTCTATACCAACACTGCTGGCTAAGGGGAAGTCTCCTTTCAGTCTGGTTCCTTATTTACCAACAGTACCTTCAGTACCTCTGCTGGTATTGGAGTTAGAGAGGCATTTCGGCCTTGAATTACCATTTAAACGTTATTATTGACGTCCTAACTGCTAGCATATCCCCCTGGAGGCTAATAATACATGCAGACAGCATATTTGGCTTCCTAGGAGTAGCACTTCTTCCGCATCCACCTTAAAAATGCTTGTAGTTCCGCCTACCTTCAAACTGCATCATCAGAAGGGAGTTTTTTCTAAATTGTAATCATGTCAAATATTTCTCTAGAGGCTACCACAGCACCAGCGTAAGCAGAGTTGAGAGGTTTACAGCAGATTTAGCAATGGTTCGATTTTTCTTCATGGTCTGAGTGCCTCTTTAAGTGTAAAACACTACAATTTCACACTCTTCTGCAGTAACTGTGTGCTTTGCTTTGCTAGTCATGCTCTCTGTCTTGGAACTTACGGTCAGTATTGATGGGCTTTGCATTTTGGTGAACAGCACAGTGTGTAAATTACAAAAGTCATGACCACAATTGAAATATGTGGTATTTCTTTTTTTATTATTATAAATTTTTTTAAAGACAACAAACACACATACATCTCTGTGCAACTGGACTACAGTTAATGGTTAAATATACCTGTTTAATTGTTTATTATTATATATTTTGTTCATTTATTTGCTCCATTTGCTGGCTGTTGTAGCTCCCATTACGAATAGTCAGACTACTGTGGCTTTTAGATATTGCGGCTCTAATTTTTGCTGTGTATCTTTTTGTTAGTATGTTTTTCAACACTTTGTACAGCTTTCACTGCCAATGTGGGCCAACTGCAAATTTACACTGGTTTGGGAAAGTATATAGAAGAATAGTGAACCGTACACTTCATTGCAAATGGCTTGCCTTATTGCTGGTTATTGAGATCGGTTGATATCAAGGCCGTAGTCACGATATACGGTGAGATGGATACACCCCACCAATATTTAGATATGCTCTAAATGGACGGAAAATCAGGTATTTCCTCCAGTATTGAGGCGGTATTGAGGCTTTTTTTGTCAGATTCCATATAGGTGAATATAAGTGATTTAACATATGGTCATTTGATTGAAGCAGTAATTTGAAAAACCTTGAATGTGAACTATCCACACATTCACGCAAGGCCCCAACGAGCCAACGTTAATGTCCGTAGTTCGTTATATTTGTAGGAAATCCCTCAAGAAGCTTCAGTAAAGTGCCGGTAATTGTAGTGATGCTGTGTAACATGTATTAGGTAAGTTAGCCCTGAGCAAGAGAACCACAGGATGCTGGTCAGATGATAGAAGTAGGCTAATGGTTGAGCGTTCAGTTCAGTTTCTTGAGATGATAATGTCAACCTAATGGCAAGACGTACCTGTTGTTCACTGCTAATATTGCTTTAGACTTCACCATGGTTGTACTTCATCAATCCCTTATAATAATTAAGGGTGGAGTTCCCTGCACAAGTAAATTTGGTCCCCCCAGTGTTCAGTTTCACGACTGCGGCCTTGGTTGATTCCAAACTCAAGCCTAATTTTGACCTGAAATGGGCATTCCAGCATTTCTTATGTCATGTTAATGTAATATAATTCGTACAACGTTAAAAGCTATTATAATTTATTTATTTATTTAATTAATTTTAGCAGGCGTGCCCTTTGAAAACCCATGAAGCTTAGTTTTGTGCTGACCCTGCTACATTTATTTTGTAGAATTTATTTTGTATTTTATTTTTGCCAGAGTACAAATCCTTGTAAATATCTTTGAAAATTCTATATTTTTAATTTACATCATTTTGTTTTTTATATTTACATTTTTGGGGTTTTTCCGCTTCCGTCAAAGCTGTGTGAAGCTGTGTGGATGTTGTCATCCTGCCAAACTGCGCATTATAAATGATGTACGATTACAGTGTAAGGAGTTTGTGATTGTGACTTTGCTGCAGCATTTGTATTGCCACTGGTTTACACTGGTGCACAGTTTCTAAATCTTGTCATTGAACAACAACGCTTTTTATCAAGAAGCCTCACGACTCTGTCTCATTATTATTATTATTATTATTATTATTATTATTGTTATTATTATGCTGTGTATTTGCCTGGATGTTAAAATCGGACACCAGGGGGCGCAAAGTCTTCCTTTGTAGGTCCTGGGTTGTAAGTCAAAAGAGTTGTACTGCATCAACCATAGAGTCATTAACCATCTACAGCCATCCACAAGAGCTCTCCAGTGTAGTTAGAACCATTTAGAACCATTAAGATCCATTAAGCTCTGTCCTGTGTTGAGAAAGGGCATCATGGAAGCTTATGATAATCACATTAAATATACTACATATTTGTTTAGAGATAAAAACCTGACCAGAACACACCTAGGAAGGTGAAAGGGGTTCTTGGAGTGGT